>NC_134459.1:43342382-43594882 GCF_047948215.1 Lycorma delicatula
TTTATTAGTTGTTTACGTTAAAATGTTGTTCGCTCTTCTTGATTGCACATACGTACGTATGTATGCGAATCCACATTATTCACCCAACGGTAGAAACTGTCATATTTCGTAAATTTGGTCCATTATTTCATCACCGCCTGAGAAACCGAGGTAATCATGAAATAGAGATGAAAAAACCGGAATGTGAAAGTTAGTTAAGTTTGGCAACAGCGACTAAAGTTGTTGCCGACTTCAAAAAGGAGGTTGTCATTACGATCCGAATTTTTTTTTGTCAAGACATAACCATTTTACAAAGCCCACCGATTTGAATGAACGTTTTTTTAAACAATGCAGAATTATCCCATACCATTACCGAGTGGTACTGAACAATTAAAAAATCGCATTGGAACTTCCCGATCTAGCCAGTTATTGTAACTTAGACGACTTTGTCAAATTGAATACTAAAGTTCTTCTATGTACACAGTGTACAAGGTTTGATTGCTAAAGATTTTATTGCTTTTCTAATAGTTTTTTCAATAAAAACGTGCCTTAGTTTTCTTGATACTTGATGTAATTTTGTTTTTCGTCTCTTTCATTTCCGAATTTTTCCAATTGATTTAAAACAATCAATCGGTGTGAATGTTTTTCAAGCGTTTCATTACAAATACATTTATCAATCGACGAAAATAAACAGCGTGATCTCTTGAGTGTCATTTAAAAGGCGGTTGCAGATGAAAGGTGGTCGACGTTTTCTTTCAGTTATGCATTCCTGTATTTTTGAAAGACTCTGCTCATATACGATTAGATTTTGATTCACTTTTCTATGCAATCCTGTTCTATTTCAGGCGAACGGTTTTTTTTTTACAAACAGTTTCTTTTGTAGGATTCCGATTTGAGGAAATTAAAAATTAAACAGAGTACGAAAAGAAAATCGTTTTCACAGAAAAGGAAAAATAAGTTTTCTATTACGCCCTCAATGCACCGTCTGGAGTCGACGCCAAATATTACAGATAGAATAATTCAAATAAATTTCGTAATTCGTGTCTTGTTCACTCGTTATTTATTTAAAATTTGGCGCAGATTTAAAAAAAAAATACATTTTAATGATTGCATTAACGGGATAGTTGGAACATTGATTTTTTCCTTTTCAGTACAATACTTTTTTTTCTTTTTGGGGTCGGTTTAATTTTTCTGTCGAGAACGTCCATAAATATGACCACTGGTATTGCGTTCGGGAGAAGGCGTGCCTTACTCCTTCACTTACTGAGGGATGTACAATCACTAAATCTTGTAAACTCGACTTACCATCTGAAAGACTAAAAATCAAAAATAATTAGGTTAACGGAAATGTAAATAAATGTTTAAAAAAACAAATTTCTGTTATTAATTTTATATTATATTTTACAAATATTTTGACTATTCGTTACATATACATGTTTTTGTTTTTATTTATTTTCATTTTTATTAAGCAAAGACAAATAATTATTTTCATCACAAGGAAAAATATAAATAATTATTTATAAATCACGGGAATACACTGATATTGCTAATTAATTAATTAAATAATATTCATAATCATCAATTAAATAATTTTTAAATTACAATTTAATTTATTTTACTTACATTACTCACATATCTTTTCCTTATTTATTTCATATTATTTAACGTATATTTTATTGTTATTATTATTAACCCTTAATAATAATAATAAATGTCTTCAATTTTAAATATATTAATTATTATTTACAAACAAAATCGAAGAGTATAAAGTCTTTGGTAACGCGAACTTATTGTTAGTGCAATTACTAATATTATTAATTTAATTTATACATACATAGTTCCTTTTTTTTTATTTTTACAGTTTTTCAGTGATAAAATTGTGACAAAATATGCTGTTTTTACTATAATTTTTTTTTTCAAAAGATATTTTTTTATTCAACATAAGCTATTGTCTGAAGCTTGGAAAGATCAACTTAAGCATCAGGCAATATCGTATGCAAAATACATATAAAGTTTAATGGAATGTTTATTTTCAAACTTATTTAAAGGCAATTTTTTTTTTTGTAAGAATATATTTTGTTAAAATAACTTAATCGTTAATAAAATTAATCGCTAACAGATAATTGTTAAATGGTTAAGAATTTAATCAATTTTTACGTTAAGAAAGTTTTATTTGAAAAATAGATATTTTAACAATTTATATTAGAAAAAAGTTATCTAAAATTCATTGTAAATTAAATAATGTTTTATGTTTAAATTGAAAATATATTAGCTGTTATATTTTGTTTTATATTTTAATAGGAGAAAAAAAAGTACTAGAACCCTTTTATGATTTATTTTTATGAGCTTTTTTTTTATATATTATAATAGTATAATAGAATTTACAATTTTAATATAAATTATTATTACAGATACTATCACGTATGTTTTATTTTTTATTGACATATTATACTTATCATATTATTATGTAATCAATATAGAAAATAAATCCTCACCTTTATGACATAGGTTTAAACTATTAAAATAAAAATTGCCTTTAATTATAATAGTCATAATATTAAAAGAAGAGTTCTGAAAGGTTGAATCCTTATTATGAATTTATTGGTGGGGGTAGTCGTAAATATGCAAACGTATCCCTTCACCTGATTGGCGAGTTTCAATTGTAGCAAATTTTCTAATCTATTCATTAATAATGTCCAACCTACCGAATGCTTCAATATTTATTACGACTTTACAGTATTTATATTTTAAACATGTTATTCAATTAAATAAAATGAAAATAAAGAATAATAATAATTCTACTGCTGACTGTATTTAATGAAATGTCTAAAACACTGTCAATACTCTAATTTGCATAGCCGTGGACGAATGAAAGCAATTGGCTCGCTCATTTTTTTCAACAAAATAAAATATACTATCATTTTATTACTTTAATTGTTTGTAATCAAAGAAATGTTGAATAAATGCTATTTGTAAAAACATAAATTTACGTTTCCTTAAATAGATTACATTTGTTTAATGTGAATGGAAAAGTAAAAATTAAAATCAAGGTGACTATTCCATAAGCAGATTATAATAAGGAAATACAAAGGTAGGATTATTACGAAATCATACGTTCTCTTGAAGTGTAAAATTTGCATCGTATGTTAGAACCCTCCATTAATTTAATAGAATAGTACATCCTTTCAGTTTTCTTCATGCGGTAAACAAGAAACTGTAGATTATCTATTAAGTAAAACTTTTGTTTAATTTTGGATTTAACTTACATATTTAAGCATCTTATTTTATAAATATGATTTATTTTATAATTAAAAAGTGTCCAATAAATGTGCCTTATAATTCGTTAATAAAGATATAATTAAGTGATGAATTTAACAGTCAGAAACAAAAATAATTTAAAAGACATTCTATTACTACGAGAGTAATTCAATTTAAAATTAAACAAATTAAAACTAAGATAATGAAACGGGATATAAAGAAGGTTAATGAAGAATTAAATATTGTGTTAGAGGAATAAATTATATCAGAAATTAAAGAATTTTGAAAGATGAATGAAGTAATGAAGACATCAAAAATAAACTTTTAAAAGAAAGGAGAGCTTTTATGCAAAAAAAAACTTGTAAATGCAAAAATGTCTTCTAGGATTAAAGGGAATATGATATTTGTAATGAATAATGCTAACTATAAAGAAAACTAGTAACAGAAAATTTACAGACCGATAAGTTTAATAGAAAATGTCGCAAAAATATTATTAATAGTCTCAAACCGGAGGTCGGTAAGAATAATGGAAGAGAATGTAAGAGAGGGCAGTTTAGCTTCAGGAATGTAAAAGGAACCAGAAATATCATTGGGGTATTAAGGATGGTTGGAGAGAGGTATTTAGAGAAAGAAAGATGAGTGAGTCTGTGTTTAATAGATATACAGAAGAAAGTCAAATAGGAGAAAATGATAGAGATCTTAAAGATAAAATAGTAGATCGAAAAGAGAGAAAATTAATTAAAGAATTATACCTGAGATAAACAGCTGCAATGTAAGTAAGTAAATATGTGAATTGTTTAAGTCGAGGTGTTAGGCAAGTATGCTGCCCTATCATTATTGCTGTTCAAAATTTACATTGTACATATGGTAAGGAATATATTAGAAAATTGAAGAAGAAATAATTGTAGAAAAATAATAATAGATATCCTGATGATATGATAATTCAAGCTGATCGTTCACACGCTCTTTAAAGATTGTTAACAGCCCTGGAGGAAGGAATTAAAGAGTATAGAATGAAAATTATAAAATTCATATTACACTTAGTTACTAAAAAATTCTAAAATTCTAAAACCGTCCATCATAATATTAAAAGTTGATTTGTTCTTATTTTTGTTTAGCGTAGGAAACATTTTTATACGTTTTAAGCATTCATATTGTCTTTGTTAAACTTTCTTTCTACCCTAATCTTTATTAGAAGTACGGAATAAAAAGTAGTGGCAAGTCCGAGTGGAAAGTTTGATAAGTGGTTTGGACTGTTTTTTAATTAGTTTTCTTTTTTTTATATTGAATTCTCCCAAGCGATACTTTGTCATTTTTAAGTTAACAGTTATTTTTATTCATTTATTTTTATAAATATGGGTAGAGAATCCTTCTTAATATTTCGTAGTTATTTATTTTCTATTCATTTATTTTTTAATGTATATTCCATTTATATAATTCCCTATACGGATTAATGATATTCAACAATCAAAATCAACATAGTTTTAGAGTTTATTTTCTTAAATAGTTTATGAATAATTTCTCTACTCGATTTTATGTTAGTTTTTAGCATCGGGTTATTTTTTATATATATGTTAATAAATAATTAAATACAAATTAACTGTTCGTTCAGTTTAGTAATTTATTGATTGAAATAACTTGAGATGATTTTTTGCACAATAATCAATGTTTTCGGGATGAGTATTTGTGACTGATGATGCACTATTTTTTCTTTTTACTTCCATTAAAGTATTACATGATAACAATTTTAATGTAAAGATATTTCTCAATATGATTTTTGAATATATATATATATATATATATGTAAGCTATATATATATATATATATATATAGCTTACAAAGAATCTTGTATCTGGTGGGAGTATTTGATTTGCTTAGCATTTTTCCCGCCACCGTCCCATTTGTTCGCCCTAAAGCATACGACCAAATGACTGTGTCACAAACGGCTACTGAGCCACGAACAGTTTAGCGATCAGTATCCTAAATAGCTCTTAGAGCTTACCTAACAGCGTGAGCGGACTAAGCACGGTGCCATACATCACCGGCTTGCGTGCCCCAATCGCTCAATTGTCATAATTACTAAAATGGGTAGGCGCACCCCGTCAACTACTAAAATATATATGACATCCATAAATTCAAATTTATTTCTTCTAGACAGCAATTCACTGCCACGCCTAGGTCACTGAATGTCAGCGAGTACCTGTTTACCATATTAAAGCGCTTGGAGTCTTAATTGGCTGGTGGTCAGTCATATATATATATCTAGGTTAGCTTTCCACAGCAGTGCGGTAGGAGCCTTTTCCCTTAGGTAAACTACTGATGTCGGTTGAACAAAGCAACCGTATCAAGGAACTTCCACACGGACCGACAGTGCGGCTCTCGCCACATATTGGCCACTTGCCGCTTACGAGTGGCCAATTTTCCTTTTGACCTCTAAGTTCCAGGGTGGCTCGGTCCCTGCCCCCCCCCCCCCAAAGCAGAGCAGTCAAACATCAGGTGTTCATTTGACTGGAGCTCCCCGCAGACGCACAGCTTATCAGCTACCAGGTGGAACCGAAACAGATATTGGTTTAAATTAACATGTTTGGTGAGCACCTGGGCAACTGTTGCCCTTAAAAACAAGCTCGAGGCATATCATCCTCCCAGATCCTGTATAAATTTATGCAAGGATCTTCCCTTAGTCGTGGTAGTAGTAATAGTGGTAGTCTGGTGGGAATATGGAAACGGGGTTTGTAGAGGGTTACATGCCAGACTGGGATTCAACTAGTGTCCCCGAATGAAAAGCCGAGATGCTATCACTTCGCCACAGAGATCGGGATTTTTTACTATATTTTAATTTTTTTTCATTGTAATATTCTCAAAATATATTGTAAATAAATAAGTTACATTTATAAAAATGAATGTGTATAAATAGTTTAGTAAATTGTATCCTAGAAGGAGACTAATTTTTTATGAAAAACTAATTATGCACTTACTAATTATTTTTTTATCTTTTTTTCATGTTTACCACTTTCGCAGAGATTTTTACTTCAGCAGAATGGGTAAAATTAAGTGTGATATTTTACAAACTTACCTTAAAAAATAAAAATATGGTAAGGTATCACCTCAATCATTGACTTCATTGTGTTTCTGCGAAAGCGCTAAACGTGAAAAAAAAAATAATTACATGATAAATAGTTTTTATAAATAAATTTATTTATTTATTTATCTTTATGTTTATTTTATTTTTATTTGAATAAAATTCTACTAATGAAATATTCGTATTTTATTTTTCAAATTTCTTTTAAACGTTAATATGAAATTTATTAAAGTAAGATGGTCTTTTAAAGTTAAATATTCCCATATTTCTATTGTTACAATAATTAAATAAGATTGTATACAAAACCAATTTTTTTAATTTTTTTTAATTTTTATGTACACCATAAAATATGACATTAAATAATATTTAATTTATAACTTTTAACTTGATACTAAAATTAATTAAATACACATAAGCTAAAATGATTGAAAATAATAATTAAAATTTTTATAGTTTAATTATTATTTGTTATTAATTAACGGAACTTTTTTTTTCATTTCTTTCGATAAAAAGTCAAATTATTTTATTTTGTTTTCTTCTGAGCCAACTTAATTAATAATTTAATTATAAATTTCTTAATACAGTTGAAAATAAATAAAAATGATCATTATTACTGCAGTAATATAACCTAATAATAATAATAATATCCAGTCAGCATTAGATTTATTAATAATATTGTTACAAGGTGAATAGATACCAGTTTTAAATAAAAATAATTAATAAACAAACAAATACATTATTATAAAATTAATTTTTATAATGTAAGCTAAATTTAGCTAATAATTGAAACGTTGTCCTATAATTGGCGCCGTTAACATTTCGTAAATTTTGTCATTAAAGATTCATTCTACTGCACTGTACCTGTATAAATTAAAACCATCACCGATAACGTAGTATCTTGTGCACATTTATAACATGAAATGATATTTGCCCACTCACACACTGATTGCTCCCCATTTTCCGGGTTTTCCGATTAAAAATTGATTTATTCCGGATCTAAACAGCTTTTTTTAATATGTTATTTTAATTTTTTTTTTTTTTTAATTTTAACAAAGTATACATGAGTCATTAACAAATAAGTTCATAATTTCAGCTATGCCTAAATTATACAGCTTACAGAGTTTTTTTTTTTAATAAAAGTTTTACAATTTATTTTTCTTCCTCCAATAATGGATTAATGTTATAAATAATTAAGTATTCAAATCTAATTAATTTATTAAAAAAATAATGAGTTTAAAATAATAAAATGTATAGCAAATTTACTTTACAAGCCTTAATTCCAAATCAAGAAAGCACCGTGCGTTGGTTTGTTTGCTGTATGTGCTCACATTTTTATTTTGAATGAGCGCAAACTTTAATGAATTAATGAACTGCGAACTGTGAGTCTCTATCACTGTGTTAGCTGAGTTTGAACTGAATGATTCAATTCAATCGAATGAATAATATAACATAAATTATAGAATTAGATTTATGTTAAATAAAATAAAATAATATTAAATAAATTTAAAAAATTTCTGTTGAGCACCATATTTTTCTTAATATTGACTTTTTTTGGTATTGTAATGTTTTTATTTTTTAATTTTTGTCTATAAATATTTATCTAAAATTATATTTGTGTTTTTGGGATAAAAAAGGAAGGCAATGGGGTTAGAGGTGTGTTAAAAAAATTACATCTCAAGAATTAGGTAGAAATGTTCAGGATTTTGAAGCTTTTCATTAAAAAAAATTTTTTTTTTTTGTTAGTACGCTAGATTCATGAACGTTATTTAGTTACAATTGGCAAAAACATTTAATAAAATCACGTGTAATGAAACATAAATCGTGTAAATTTTCGCGGCGAGCCGTAGGTCCGCCTTTTTTCTAGTAGATTAATATTATTCATGATTTTATAATTTAATTAATCTCTGACCATTTGCATTTATTATTATTTTTTTATTTCTTCTAAAGGTAACCAAAAACCAATGCAAACTTTTATTATGAAAGTGAAGAATGAAGTTTCGCCTTCTTTATTGAGGTTACGAAATAAAAACAAGTACACCACAAATAAATAAATAAAATTTGTTTTTAATAGATTTACATATCAGCATGCGCAGGTCCAACGACCTAAAATGTAGGTGATAATTAGCAAAACTGTTTTTTCTTTAAGTTAATATTCAAAAACCGCTTATCAACAATTAAATTCGAAGCGTTCAAACGCTTTCGGAATTAAATTCCATCTTCAGGAACTCTCATATTCTTCTTATTTGTAATTAAAACTTCACATGTAAAATTATAAAATATCGTGATATTTGTTTAGAACAAAACAGTTGATCGTCATATGTTATAAAATTATGTCAATCCTCAACGTCCTGTCAATTTTGTGGTCAACAGTTGATTTTATATAATTTACTTGTGAAGTTTTAATTACTGTTACAAATAGGATGAATATGAGAATTCCTGAAGATGAAATTTAATTCCGAAAGCGCTTGATCGCTTCGAATTCAATTGTTGGTAAGCGGTTTTTTGTATATTAACCTTAATTATATATTTATACCAACGGGCTATGCTTAATAAAATTTAGTTTTTTTTTTTACTAACATATATTGGCCGCGTAATAGAATTGTTATTCTTAAAAAAAAAACAGTAGTAGTGTCTTTCGTACATCAAGTGCTTTGCGTAACAACCGCAGAAATATTGGGATAAATAATAATAAACCAAAAAATCAATATATTTCCATTTCTGTAGCGAAAGAAACTGGGTTATATTACTGTCTGTACTTGGTAAAGAGAATTAAAAAAAAAGGAATATAAATATTAAAGTTTACTTTTCTAATTCATGAGAATTTCTTTTTATCACTTGTAAAATTTACGAATTAAAAGAAATTTAATATCGAAGAACTTTTTTTTTGTTTTTGTTAGTATTTTATTATTTATATCCTTATTAAAATAATTATTATATAAAAAATTAACTCTAATTAATTTTTTTTTAATTGTAGTACATATATATTTTTTATTTTATTACCTCTAACCTCCTCCTCAATAATATCGGGCCCCAGTACATCTTTCAGATCTAGTTTTACGTATTTGAACGTGAAAAGTAAAATACATCCATATTCATATTTTGGAGTATTTATAATGTGAAATAGGCTGCATTTAATCGTTTTTCATAACATTGTTTTTTTTATATAAAAATTTTCGGCTTGTAAAGAGAACAACAAACAGTATGGTACAATTAAAAAAAGTAATTAATATAACGAAAAATGATGCAACCTAAATACATGTAAATTTTAAATATAAATTCTTGTACGTTTTTTAAATGAAAATTTTATTAGTACAGATAATTTTTTTTTAATTTATAAAATAAGTTATACGCGTTCATTGAAAAAATCTGGTAAGCGTATATAATTGCAGGCTGTATTATTTTATCCATTACACAACATTTTGTTTAATATATAACTACTTAAATAAAATTATTGTTTTAAAATAAGGAATTTATTCGCTTTGATTTCTTTCTTTTTAAAAACTGATTACATATAATAACAACAACAAAAAAACTATGTTAACTGATCGTTTTCATTATTTAGTTTTTTAAGTCGATGTTTAATAGATTTTTTAAAACTTAATTCTGTCACTAAGAATTATGTAGATTATATCACATTTTAATTTTTTTTTTAAAGAAAACTATGAAGTAATTATTATTATTATTATTATTTTGACTGAACTAAATCATTTAATTTTTGTAGGAAAATCACAATCACCGCTATACACAACAAGTAAATTATACAAAATATTGTGTAATCGATTAACAATTTTTACATTTTAGTTTGTATGTACATATATAGTCTTCAGACTAATATTGACGTAGAAATAACCTTCCGATTTCTATCAAAATTAAATTTTTTACAGTATTTTTTTATTTTAGTAAGTTCACAGGCGCATTTAACCTAAATGTTCAAATTTATATTGTTTTTGCTAATAACCAAAAGCCTATTCTGAAATCGATTAGTTATTTCTGAGTCTTAAGTGAAATATTTATCACTTATTATATTATATAATACTATATCATTTTATATATATAATATAATTATTTTTAAGATTCGTTGAATCAGAATTGTCTTATAAATCCGAACAGACCACCTTTATAATCCGCTATGCGGTACCGGCGGAAATTCCTTGCTATCGAGGGACAAGCGATTGTCTGATGGCCGTCATCAAGTCCAATATATTGTAATAATTATTTGTTTTCAAATATCCGTGGCGCGTCCTTACCCGACCGCACTTACTCGCTGTGAGGTGAGGTGGACGGCCAAACCGGATGCTACATATTCGGATTACCGCAATGTGCCGCTAGTTCCCTCCTCAATCGTTTCGCCGCGTTACTTCTCATTTCGTTATCATCATCGCTTTCTTCTGCTTCTTCTTGTTTACGTTTCGCTGTCGCCATTTCTGCTGCGTGTTTCTTACGCCATTTTGTACGTCTGTTTTGGAACCATACCTGTAAAAATAATAAGGGAAAATATTTTAATACGATTTATAACTAAAGAATATAATTCGATATATGCAAGAAGAAATATCTTCTTACGTATGGATCGAACATCTGCATACACGACAAACGTACCAAATTAATATATTTTATAGCTTAATACTAAGGCAATAAACTTATCCACTAAATTTATCCTTAACGAAAAATAGTTCAACCTCTGCAAAACGTGCTGCTATAAAAAATATCTTTGTTAATCTAAATGCATGTTACATGGAAGGTCACGAACCCACCGGGTTGGTCTAGTGGTGAACGCGTCTTCCCAAATCAGCTGATTTGGAGTTCGAGAGTTCCAGCGTTCAGGTCCTAGTAACCTTTATACGTATTTGAATACTAGATCGTAGATACCGGTGTTTTTTGGTGGTTGAGTTTCAATTAACCACACATCTCAGGAATGGTCGAACTGACACTGTACAAGACTACACTTCATTTATACTCGTACATATCATCCTCATTCATCCTCTGAAGTAATATCTAAACGGTAATTCCCGGAGGCTAAATAGGAGAAGAAAGAAGATGCAAGGTCATGGGAATTTTTTTATGGTAGTGGGACAGGCTAAGAAAGAAAGGGTGTCTCTAGCGTTAGTGAGCTGCTACGTTGTACTGTGTTGATGGAAGTCCTTGAGTAGTTATAAAAGAAACAGTGATGTTGCTTATATTACCATTTAAAGTTAATGAATTAGCTTCACATGATGTACTATTAATATAAAAATAATACAACACAACCAAAATGCATCTCAATGCATTTTGGGTGTAAAATATAATAAAATATAAAATTTAGACTATTTTTTAAAGACTAAGAGGGTTTTTGTTTGTTCGGGATAAACAATTATTCGGTCAATCGCAACCAAATTTTTACTCACTTGGCATAACTGAGAAGGGTTTTAGAAGTTGTAGTTAAAGATGTTCATTACGGAAAAAAGAATTAATCCTTTTGCTTCATTAATATATTTATGCCTCTATGGCAAAGAAATAAGTTATGAATTTTTTGTCGTTAAAGGTGTGTGTACATCAGTTAATCATAGCTACTATTATTCTGTCTTTTGTAATTTAGTTCCTTTTTCAGGTTTCTATAAAGCCCGAATACTTCAGTTGTTATTAATCAGTATTATTCTCACAATCACGAGAATAACGAACCGTGTGGAGGTCCAAGGAGCTCACCCTCTGGGTAGACGGGAATGGCGACCAAATCGAGCTCTGCAACCTGGGATAAGCCCTGTGGCAGGTCCCGAGGAGCCCCTGAGTTGGCTCCGGGATTCACTTGAGCACTGAGGATCAAGATTCTGGGTAGACAGGCCGGGTAGTTAAAAATTTCCCCATTTTCAATAATATATCAAATAAAATGTCCTTTCAAAATCCTGTGTTTGATCAATTACAAGAAATAATCAAGCATTTTTCTATAATATCTAAACACGAAGAGCTGAGAGTTAAACAAACATGGTCATGAAATAACTTATGTGATATAACATCACGTACTAATAAAACATTATATTTCTTTGGTGCAGATTTTTAACTAAATCTGAGGGATTAATTTTATTGTATTTTTTAATTTAATTTAATTTTTATTTTTTAATTAGAGACTACGTAGGGAGATTATGATAATGAGATGAAATGAAGAGATCAATTTAGAACTTTTACTAGCTTGTCTTTTAAAAAAATACGACCAATTTTTTCTATTAAAAATAATAATAAATATATTACAATTTAGAAATTAAATTCAAAATAAAAATAATTGAAAAATAATTCTACTTTTAAAAATGTTTTTTTATTTCTACAATTTTTTTAATTCTGTTTCAATAAATCGATTAGGATTTTTTTTTTACTCAAAATTAAACGTTATTAGGGTGAAATAGTTTTCATACATTACTCTAAACATAGAGTTATCAATCATTACCAGTAAAAAATTAAGTTTTTTTTTTTTTTTCTTTTTTTTAAATCTTAAAATAATTTTTTTCTTCGATACTTCTTTAAATATTTTAAAATTACGATTTATTAATGAGAGATTACCTTAGCACTATATTAAATTTAAAACTATTTTCATCGCTTTTTACTAGTTTTTAAAGAACCAGTAGATTAAAAAATAAAAGAAAACTTTATTTGTAATGAGTTTAATACTTACAGAAATATATTTTTTTTAAATGACTCAACAGAATCGTTAAATAATAATTTGTTACAATCGATTTTACAAATCAGAGGATGTATGGTTTGTTATAAGACATCGTGTTAGTGGGTGGTACGTTTCCGAGAAGGGGGTTGAATTCAGGACGTTTAGAACAATGTTTTGTTGAAACATAGAGTAAAAACAGGCTCTGTTAGATGTTTGTTAGTGGAGGCGTTTTACCCGTTCCCTCGCTCCTTTGCATTATACGAAAGGGTGTCTAGAGGGTATCGGCGGTCGGGTAGGGGGGCTGTTGGAAGGAGGGGTATAAAGTAAGGGTATGAGAGGTATAGGAGCAGGAGAATGTAGAGGAGGACGTTGGATTGCGATAAGGGGGTGATTGATGAGCAATACATGGCGCCTAAATACCGTGTAATTTGCAAATACAGAGCTTAATTACCTAGTGGCTTATCCGACCCTTACATTGACTAGGCCACATCCTTTAATTAAACGTATCCAGATGCTTGCCGCGCATAGCTCTCAAAACTCTTTTAATATGCTTTGCGATCTACTTTTGGCATCTGCCCAACCACTCACTGATTTAATAGCGACACACATTATAATCCTACCTTTTATAATTTATAGCTTTCTTTTTTCATTATGTATTTTTTTTTTTTTGAACAGAATTTGAATCGGTGCTATAAAAAAAATTTTAGATTTACTTTTTCTCAATAAGCTGTTGTGCTTATTACTGCAATTCGGCAAGTGGTTTTGTCCGATATCGGGCCTCAATTGATGAAATATTGTTTTCGAAGGAATATTGTCGGATTTCAGAAGTCTCCACGATGTCTGATACGGTTTTTTTTTTTAGTCGAAATACGTACGTAGCTGAATCTTTTGTTAATGAGTTGAAAGTCTGCGGCGATTATGTTATACACCATGATTTAGCCAAGCTTTTTATTTAATTAACACCAGTTAAAAAACGAGAGAATTAAGGTAACATTTTAAATTATTTATAAAATAAGTTAATTATGTGTTTAACTGAATTTGTGAATCAAAGCTGTACAGCTTTATAAAACAAAAGTTAATCAATTACCTACGACGCAGTCAACTTATTCATTAGCTGTTTTTTTTTTCAAAATTGATTATAAAAATAAAATATTTGTCCTTTAAATATAATAAAATGATTTGCATGAAAGATTTAGTCATTTTAATGTCCTCGGATTTAAAACTTTTAATCTCTATGTTCCAAATAATATATCTGCATTCCAACGTCTTTCCTTATAGCAGAACTATCTAAGACCGAGTGTAGCGTAATTCTAGAATGATTATTTATAATAGCGGGATTTTAGAGAAAGGGATTTTACGTAAAAACGTAAAATCGTTTATTAAAAAAAAAAAAAAAAATTATATAAATTCAGTAGCAGAGAAAGGATTGCTTACTTAGATACTGTTAAAATATTACTGTAAAATGATACGCGCCCAAATTTAGAATTGATAATTACCCTCGATTGTTTATTACATATTTAAATATGTTTTTCTAAATAATAATAATAAAACCTTTGAATAAAAATTAACAAAATACTTTTTAAATAGAATTAAAATAAAAGTCTTCACTTGATAAAAGGACAAATAGAATGTAAATTATAGAAGTAATTATGTTTTAAAAAAAAATATATATATATATATATATATATATATAGTATTAAATAATTATGTGATAAAAAGGTTTTTACCGTCCACGGAATACTGACTTGGCTACATCACTAGTTTTCGTAAAATTAAATCATTTATAAAATTTTGTTGCCGTTCGTTAGAATTTAGATAAGCTTTCCGTTTAAACTTATTATATTTTTATTTTTTTTATTATTATTTTTTTTTTTAATTTTGTGTTGAGTAATCCTTTTTTTAATAAGCATTATCCCCTTTTTTTTAATTCGTACAATTATTGTAATCACGAAAAATTTCGGTGTTCAGATTTCAACAGAAAGATTCATTTTGACTATCCCTGAATCCATTTTGACTAGTTTCGACGTAAGTCTGTATGTACGTATGTTTCTCGCATGACTCAAAAACGTTTAGCCGTGGAATGTTGAAATTTTGGATTTAGGACTGTTATAACATCTAGTTGCGCACCTCTCCTTTTGATTGCAATCGACTGAACCAAAAGTGTCCAAAAAAATCCAAAATCCAAAAAAATATGAATTTTGGACTTTTTTTAACTGCAGTAAAAAGCCCTAATTGAGAGCTGTTCAACGATATGTATCATAAGTCGTATTTATTTTCATTGGTTCCAGAGTTATAGCAAGATGAAATTTTAATTTAAAAATATTTGGATCTTGCAAGTGAAAGGCACATCGGCTCGAATCAGACTTCATCTCTTTTTTAACGTTTTTTTTATTTTTTTAAATTTTATATATATTGATTAATTAATAACCTCTGATTGTAAAAAAATTTTATAATAAATAATAATTCTATTTTAACAAAAAAAAAATGTAATAGAATACTAAATATATAAAAAATATATGTAATCTCTTAGGCGTATTAGGAAGTCATGTAGCGTCCACGTCATATTTTTTTTTATTTTACAGTAAGTTTGTAATCATTATAAAATTACAGTATTTTTTATTTTTTACTGATAATCTGTGTTTTATTTTAATTTTTCAACTTTACTTTCTTTTTAATACTCTAACCCTACTTAAATAAAAGGTAAATAAATACAGCCTAAGTTACTTTCTCTAAAAATTTGGAACACAAAATACATATGTTTAACTTCAATGATCCTACCTGACGGTACCTTTCTGGTATCTTAAGGTTTTTTTGGTAGGCTTCAAAATCTTACTTTATATATGTGAAATATTATGTGTATTTCTCTTAGAAATTTAAATCTCTATCGGTAGCTGACTCTGGAGAGGTTACCAAGACAAATAATTATTAGTTTAATGTTTGAATGTTTAGTATAAAATATTAAATCATATATTCTTTCTTAAAAGTAATTCTACACTTTTTCTAAATTGATCATGGTTTTTCGATGTAATTTATTTGTAGATTGTAACAAGTGAGAACGATCGTAGGTAAATAAAGGTATAATTTTTAAAGCTACTTAATGAAAACGCAAGTTAAAATTTTCATCTCTCGAAACAATTTCTTAAATTTTCTCAAAATAACAGTTATAGAAATTTTGAGACTTAATCTGAAAGCGTTGTTCTTACTAATTTAAATTCTAAATTATCTTTTTTAAATAAGAGGTAACTGATGTATTTTTTTTTTTTTTGTCTTTTTTTCATATTAAATAAGTTAGGCTTGTATAATAAATAACTTGTTCGAAAAAATATTGTAATATATTTTTAATTTATTTTATTGGGTACGTAAATGGTTCTCTTTATTCTTTATTTTTTAATAAGTTAACATCCCGTAATATGTTATAATTTTCCAAATAACGGAAATAAAAATAAAATAAATTCTATAGCTTTAAGCCATTAATTTTAATAGAATTTTTTCTTACCTGAAAATTCAAACTATCGTAAAATAAAAATAAAAAAACAATTTAATAGAGTTTTATTTGAATAAATAAAACGATTGAAAAAATACAATTGGCCGTAAACTAGGGTACATACGTTAGAAGGAAATTAAAGATTAAAAAACTCAATCAACTTCAGACATAAATATTATTTTTATTTTATTAAATAGAACTACGGTTTATTGAAATAAAGATATCCGATGTTCCTCATTCTGTTTTTTCGTTTGTGGAAATGAGAATTAATATTTTTTCCCAGATGATAAAATATTAGATTTTACTATAATTATTTCTTCTACGCTTATAATATTCTTATTTCGTGTTCTTCGAATTAATATAATTTTTTTTTTAATAATTACACACTTTAAAATCGGAAAAATTAATTTTAATAAATATTATTTTAGAAGTTATTAGCGTGTTTTTTTAAAAAATAAATATTTTAATTTTTTTGTTATTAATGTTTTATCTTATTATATAAATAATAAAATAATTAATAATAGCTATCTATAGTAATTTTGTAGTTTGACTGTTTGCGGCGGAGGGTTAAATCATGCCGGTAATAATCAGGAGATAATGGGGTGGCTAGAGTATTTCTGTGATCAATACGTATAATAGCAAATGAGAGTGGAAGGGGGGGATGAATGAGCTAGCACGGGGACCGTACAGAAGTGATTAGTCGTACAAAAGGGGTGTCAGGAGGAGCGGGAGGAGTCCATCTTGGGGCCCAGCTGGCCGTCTTGCGGGGATTAGACCCGGTGTCAATTGCTTCATTATTGCAGCCCCCTCGCATATTATAATATTCCCCTCATTAATCATGGAAGATTTTCTTGTCCCCTTACATTAATCGCCCCGCACTCTTCCTCAAACAAAACAGGCTAAATACTTAATACGTAAATACTCTTATTATAATAATTTTAATTCGGTGGTCTTTCTTCATTATGTGTTGTTAGTAGGCAGGACTTGTATATCGACCGATCTTCCTGTTAGCCCCGATTAACTACTGTTTGTTCATTTTTTTAACTAAATTAATTTTTTTTTATTCTACTTATTTCATTCTGTATCATTTTTATTTTATTATTTTTTTATTTATTTTATTATCTGCATACTTTTTTAAGTTATTTTTACAATTAAATTCACTTTTACGTAAATAATACGATCCTTGGTTAAAAAAACATAAAAAATTAATTATAAAACGTAAAACTTACCCGTAGTAAAATGAGTAAATAATGAGCTTAATATAATAAACTGAAACAAATGAAGTGTCCTTCATTTTTACTCACTATAAATCTATTATAGTTAAACGAAAAAATAATAGGGACTCATTTTTTAACAAAAGACTGTACGGTGTGTAATGGTGTCAATACTAAATTTAACCAAGTAAAAGGCGTCTTACTCAGGCACCTCAATTACTGAATGGAGACCGCTGTTCAACTTGACAGATGAAACAGGTACAGTCTTGTTGAGATGCAATTAATGTGTCATTTGTAAACAAAAGTTAATTAAAAAATAATTTTTTTAAATTTTTTTTATATTAATTAAGGTTTTTATACTGCAAACTGAACGGTTTTTAATTTTTTTTTTTATTGAACTAATTTGTTGAATAAGCTTGGTAAATCATGTTACCTTCATTATTTACTTATAAAAATAGATTATTTACATATTTTAGAGTTTAGTAACTCACTACACATTATACCAGATGTTTATATATTTACTAAATTAATTACATGTTTAATATAAATGATTCATCGTGACTTTGTAACTTATAAACATTAATTAATTTATTGTTAAGTATCATTGAATATTGTTATTAACACTGAATAATATTTTTATTACTTTGTTAATGTATTACAATGTAAATAATGCAGTACATAATAAAATTATTAATCTAAAATAAATTAGAAGTAATTAAAAAATTTAAAGCAACAAAACAATTTCTGTATTAAAATTTACTGTTTGCTTACTTCTGTTTAAAAATTCGCTTTAACAAGTATTATATTTATTTTAGAAACGTAATTTGTGATGGCAACACAGTAAAAAATGTGTTAAGCTTTCATTTTTACGTATATCAGTTACGGCAGTATATATTTACGTTAAACTAGTTGTAATTATTACACGAATACACTGAATGTTGTGTATCCGGAAGGGGAGACGGAGTTTAGTTATATTTGCGCATGCTCAGACTAACGGTATTTGTAACTCATCTAATCTGTACTAGTATCGAGTGTCATTTTATGGAACTCTACGCAATTAATCGTATAGAGACCGGGAATCGTTAATATTTTGGCGAATTTCCCTAGAGAAATTTTTCCATAGACGCTCGACGGTCGTATTGTGACTTGCATAGACACTGCATCGTGACTTTACAGGGTATGTTTGTATCTCCTCCCTAGTATAAGGGCATGCTTCTTTGTTATTGTTTTAGATCTGTTACAGATGATGCAGACCGATAACAGCGATGCAGCCCAGAAGGACACCTTTTTCGACCTCGCGGTCCTCCCAAACCCTTCATAGATGCACGTGCATCTAGAAGAAATAAGAAAAGATTTTTTTTGGTTGAAAACATACTAAATGAAATAATCATAATAAGAAATAAGGTGATCTTCCCATCACCGTCTTGAGAACGGGAAAATTTTTATATCGTTTATAAGAACCAACCGTCCTATTTTCCAAGCCTAAGAATGATGAAAAATCTGTCAACGGACACTGAAGATTGAGAAAGAATAAACCCAGCAACCGCCGATGGAATGAAGAAGAATCATGCACTTTACCCCGTGTCTATCTATAGTAATCTATAGCTATCTATAGTAATTTTGTAGTTTGACTGTTTGCGGCGGAGGGTTACATCATGCCGCTAATATTCAGGAGATAATGGGGTGGCTAGAGTATTTCTGAGATCCATACGTATGATCACAGAAATCCCATGGCAAATGAGGGCCATGGGAACATTCAAGGTTTACGGTTTGTAAGTTATTTACAGCCGGTTTTACGGAAAGGCAGGATAAAGAAGGCAAGGAAAAATAATAACGATGATCGACCCGCTACCACGGACTGGAATCAGACCCGACATGGTCAAGCCGAAATGCAGTAATGGAGACAGACCAAGAGAAGAAAGTTCCAGCACACGCGATTCCCTCTAGAAAGGAGAACGCATTGCATCCTCCAAACACCTAGGGCCTTCGAAAGCCGTATTCCTGCTAGGTCGAAAGATCCTAGCACCGAAAAGACTTCGGGAAACGAACTGAAAGGGAATCACGCTACAAAAATGAAGTTCATACGCGGCTAGTCTCCTAAGGTCATCTTTAATTTTTATTTGTTAATAAACACCCACCGTTAGCTATTCCGGTAGCCCGCCACACCTGCAGTTCCTAGCCATGCTTTACCTGCAGTTCTCAAAATGCCCTCGGACGTTTTGTGTGGCAGCATTTGTCGGACTTAGATGTCCACCCTCAGCCATTCTCAGCAAAAGCCTCCGGCTTCTGTGGGCGGTGCCTTGAGTCGATACACAAATACCGACTCAGTCGTTTTTTCAACGTTCATCGCCATTTCACTGGCCTTGTATTCGTCCTGTCCATCTTCCTACTAAAGTCTGCATCGCTGTATGCCCCGTTTACAATTACAAATTTAAATTCCACATCAGTCTAATATCATTAACAACAACGGGCCGCCCTACCCAAAACAGAGTTCCCATGGGCTTAAACATGAAGAACGACTCTAAAAAGCTCCTCATCTCTGGCCTACGTGACTGTCTGTGAACTAAATTTCAATCTGACTATATAACATGTCCCGCGCACCCTTGTACTGGGGACAATCGTCTGACCAACTGCTATGCTGGGCTGCCTTCCCAACACAAGCGCAATTCACGCAAGTTGGCATACCCCCTCTGTTCAGTCGGGCGGTCAGGCCCGGTCAAATAATCTCTTCCGGATCTAAATGATCGGAACGCAGCAAATAATTCCGTCCATAAATAAAACAAGTTATTTAACCGCCATTAAATAAATATTTACCCGCCCGATAAAAGCTCACATTTTAAAAATCTGCATTCCATAAATTGATTAAAACAAACTAATAGGCATAAAAAACGCTACTAACTAAAACATACGTTTCGACTTTATGATTTCCCGATCTATTTTTACACGTTCTATAGATGTGCAAAAATGCTGTGTTTTTTAATGTATACGCACATTAAATTTCTAAATAAAAAAGAAATAGTATATGATCAAAAATATTTTCATGGAAAAAGGAATCGGTTAGAAGGTTAAAATACTAATGGATTAATATTTCGCCTCTGTATTCCTTAATCATTTATGTTCTTAATTTTCTTATTATTTTATACATTGCATTTTGAATTCATTTTTCATAAACAAATTTACCGCTCCATTTTACCGCATTCAAATTTAAAATAACTGCCGGCCTTCGTGGCGCGAGTGGTAACGTCTCGGCCTTTCATCCGGAAGTAGCGGGTTCGAATCCCGGTGAGACATGGTATTTTCACACGTTACTTGTCATTCATCTCTTCCTCTGAAGCAATACCTAATGGTGGTCTCGGAGGTTAAAAGAAAAAGTAAATTTAAAATGATTAGATTTTATCACAATTGCATACAATAATCATTTATTATAATATAAAAATAAGATATTAATTCATAACTTGAATAAATTTGTACAAGTTATTATATACTGTACTTATGTAATTTTATATTATTATAATGTAAATTACACTAATCTTCAGTTAAATCTTGAAAACCATTATTTTATATCGCAAAAGAAATATTAAAAACTTCTAATCCTTTTTATTTATTGCTTACTTATTCCCTCATTCTGCTGCTATAATAAAGTACATTATTATTTTATATTTTATGAAAGATGTACTGTATAAACGAAACTTGCTGTAAGTTGTTTTTATTAATTTTTAAATGGAAATAATTGGAAGGAAATGAATGGTGATGTTTAAATTGTCATTTAAAATTAAAAAAAACAAACAATTTGGAACATTTTAATGCTTTCATTATCTTAATCCGTAGTTTATATTAATCGTTTAACTTAACGTTGGTATAGTTTGTGTTTTTCTTTTGCTTTTTTTAATTAATAATTTATTTCAGTTCGTGGTTTATTTAATTATTTATTTTTTTAATAATATTCTTTTTAACATAGAACTATTTACTACTGTGTAGGCGTGCACGTGCGCGGGATGGTATGTTTGTGTGCGTATACAAAAATGTTGCATAATTCAATAAAAATTTATGAAATAAGTTATAAATGTCGAGACAAAAATTTCCACCAACATTTTATAGAGTAACTTTCCTACAATGTATTACTTTTAAAGGCAATAAAAGTTGAGGCTGAATGACTATACGCGCTATGTCAGCAACGATTTTTATACTTTATTTTATGGATATGTTCGTTCCATCAAGAGGAACAAAATTCATTTTAAAGCATATCGGAATTTTACTTTTTTTTTAGTATATAAAACAAGATAGAATTGTATAAAATACTCTCTTAACTTATCCAGACTAGGGTTTTTCTTAAGAAAAAGGATGTTAAGTTTTTAAATTTATGTTTGTCCGCTTTTTTATCTATATCACAAACATTTATTTTGGTTTATAATAATTATATTAAAGCAATTAATTTTAATTTACTGTGATTAAGTATCACCATTTTTTATTTTTTTAAAAATTAGATTATTATATTGTAATACATCTCGACTGATGTTATTATTGTGAAAGCGCTCAAAAACGAAAATTAAATTAATATAAAATATTTTAATAAGAATAATTCATGAATAAATTAAAAATTTAAGCTTAATATTCTGTTTAAAAATACAAAGTGATCGCTTAAAAATATTAAGTGAATTGTTACTCCTTGGTTGAAGCAATATAAATATGCGTTGTTTCATAACAAAGAGATGTAGATAGTTCGTTGCTTTTCACTATTTTTCTAATGGGTCAATGCATATTAAATATAGGAGGCAGAAGTGACATTTTTACGCAGATATGAAACAATCTAAAAATAAAAGAATATGATTCTTACCATATTAAAGAAAGAAGATATAGATAGAAGAGAATATGATCGCACCGTAAAATTAACATCTCATGTATTTACAGTTAGGAGCGTCGCTTTATATGGAAGTGAAATTTGGACGATCGGAGCATCTGAGAAGAAAATATTAGAAGCTTTTTAAATGTGGTGCTATAGGAGAATGTTAAAATTCAAATGGGTGGATAAAGTGACAAATGAAGAGGTGTTGCGGCAATTTGGAAAAATATAGCTAAAAGAAGAGACAGACTTATAGGCCACATATTAAGGCATCCTGGAATAGTCGCTTTAATATTGGAGGGACAGGTAGAAGGAAAAAATTGTGTAGGCAGGCAACTTTTGAATATGTAAAACAAATTGTTAGGGATGTAGGATGTAGGGGGTATACCGAAATGAAACGACTAGCACTAGATAGGGAATCTTGGAGAGCTGCATCAAACCAATCAAATGACTGAAGACAAAAAAAAAACAAGTGTTTAATTTAATAAATATAGGTCTGCACAATTCGCATGTATGAGCGGCAGATTATACTTATGATTTGATAGCTCATTTTTATATCCTAAAAACTCGTTCTGATATTTTGAGGGTGATCCAAGAGATCAAATTATCCTTTATACATTTTTAAAAGTCAAACAGGTTAATTTATCATTTCGATAAAGGATATGTTGGATTTCTAAACTTACAACTTCAAAATCAGCAACAGCCATAATTTTTACAATAAAAACCAATTGACTCCACCTCCCTACTAATTAATACACAGTTAACCATTATTTTCTTTTTTAGCGCTTGTAAAGTGCTAGTACAACTAAATTTATTAAAAAGAAATTTTAAAAAGAGAAATTAATCAAAATTTTATGAATTTGTTTTGATGAGCTGTGCGGATTTAAACTAAGGCTTCATCTTTCGTTGTATGGAGTAAATATCGGTAATAGTGTGCGTGTGTATAATATAATGAATTTTATTTACGATAGAGACTTACACAGAGAATTTATACGGTAGTTGATTCAATGGTTTTGTCTTATAACAGTAACAATATCAGAATCAGCTAGCGAATAACGGTTTTGTGTTAGGGGAACCACCACAAGCACACACGCATTCAATCTTGTAATACAGATGGGGAAATGTTTCAAAGTGAGAGTGAGTGTAGTCAGAAGAGAGAATGATAAAAGGGGAGAGAGAGTTAGATCCCCCACCACAACAACAACCTGCAACCGCCCATCCACCCTGTGATAATAAAGATAACTGCGAAAACAATGGCGTTCAACTGAGACTGTATATAGTTTACACAAACTTTATTCTTACTACACTAGCTTGATCGTTGATTTCTTACAAAACAAGTTTCACCGAAAAACAAACCGCTCTGATTTCTTTTTTATCCCCTTAAAATTTTTATATTTTATTGTTATGCATTGTTAAATTATTTTTTCTTACGTTATTCGTGCTTAGTCAATTATATTGTTAATTATTAAGAAGGAAACTCAAAATATTATATGGTATTAAGCTATTTTATTTATTCTCTTCTGTCTGACTATATTTTTTGCATTCTTTTATTTTTTTATTTTCTAAATTAAGTTCAATATTTCATTTTTTCGTATTTTATAGGAAAACATAGAAAATTATATTTATCCTAGATTACAAATTTCTTTGTAATATTTACAAACAAGTAAATATCTAAATAACCAAGTGTTTTTTTTTTCGTTTTTTATTTGAAAGTTAAGTTTTGTTCCAGTTTTTTTCAGTACTTTAAAGTAAAATTTATTACATAGAGAATTTTCTGATTATAAAAAAGATTTATTTCAGTTTCGACCTTGGCTGATTTCAAAATTTCTTTTCAAAATTCAATTTCGCGATTAAGATTAAGTGATTTTTTGGGGGGTTTTCTGTTTTTATTTTCACGTTGATCACCCAAAAATATTTATCTGGCACGGCATTGATTAAATTGTTTACAAAAATTATAAAACATAGACAAGACATGACTGATTAGTTATACGTATACCGTTTGTATGTTTTTTGTTTTTTATGACGTCATGATTTTATGACACATGTTTTTCATGTTCGAACGTATGGATCATACGTTGACTAGTGATAATTTTATAAATACGTATTGTCAGTCGCATGTTTATTTCATTTCAATCCCCACAAATTGTATTCGTTTGTGGAACGAGTTGCAAATGAAAACGATGATGTCGCGTTCTTACGGGAGCACGATATTGTACACAACCCTTGCATATGTCAACGTTTTTAAAATTAAAAGTGATGTAAGAAGAAAAGAAAGAAGAATAATCTACAAAACCTTCTTTTTTTACCTCCGGGTCACGGTTAAGTATTGCTTCAGAGGATAAGATGAATGATTTGTAGCGTGTGTGAAAATGCCATGCCTGACCGGGATTCGAACCCGGAACCACCGGGTGAAATGCTGAGACGCTATCACTCGCGACACAGAGGCTGGCAATCAACGAAATCTAGATTCACTATCCTTCATCTTAGAAATATTTGCCGACAGACAGCACATCCGACTTCCTCCGCGAAGGGAGTACATTACTCCCTCCAAAAAGTTGGGCCCCATCAGGCGCATTCGTAGTAGATCAAAAGGCACTAGCACCGATAGGTCTTCGGTGGACGTACCTATCGGGGAATCGCGTCGGGATAAAGACGCAAGTATGTTGCTTATCTCCCAAGGAAAATCCCAAGTTTTAAAAAACATTTCAAAACCCGATCTACAAAGGACCGAATCGAAATCCGCAACTTCGTACATCTTAAAATATATTACCGCCATTAAATAATTAATCACCCCCCGAAGATTAAAAAGACCCAGCAGTAAGGGACTGATGTCCAGGGTCTACGATTAGTAGGGGGATAAAATATCCCCCGATACCCTTGCGATCAGATCCGAACGAAAATTAATTAACATTAATACTATTCCCTAATTTTCAAGCATCTATTTGTTTTTTATATAATATTAAAAGTAAAATATTCCTCCATTCTAAATTGATAACTATTTAAAATTTTATTTAACTTAATAATGCTAAAATGATTGTAGGAGATTTGACATGAAATAAAAATAACAGCTGATAGTAGTTCAATCATGGTCAAGAATAAAAATCTCATGCCATGTTTACTAGGTTAAGTGAAATTTAAAGTAATTTCTGATTTTTTTTCACTTAGCCTAATAATGTTGTTGTATGTTAGTATATGTAACATATGTTAAGCCCATTGAAATGACCTTTAGCTATAATACTATGTTCATCAGTGAGGCTGATTGTTTGGAAAGCAAAACTGATTGGTACCTTTTGTATTTAAGGTGGTTTACATTCATCAGTCATATACATAATTACAAATTAGGGGAAACTTAAATTATATTAAAATAATAAAGTAATATTTTTGAAACCATCTAACCTTTTAGAATATTCATGATTTCAAAATATTTATTATTATAAGATGTTTCAAAAATGAATATGAAAACTTATTACACATCTGTAATGAAATTTTTAAATCGTTAAAAGTTTACACGGAACGAGTATTTCACATTTTAGCCTTTAAAGTATTCTTTTCCCGGATTTTTTATGGGTATATTGTTTCAGACTTGAATATCAGCAGTAAAAGCATTTTTAAGTTCAGCAGTTATTTGCAACCTTGGATCACTGAGTAAATTTAATCTTTAAAAAGTTTTGATGTTATAAATTCCCCGTTAGGCGACCTAAGTCCGAATTTCCTGTATTTTACTTGTGGCTACGAAAGGTTGAGTAAATTAGATTTTTTTACGTTTAGTCATCAGTGATTTAATCTTTTGATCTCATTTTCATTTGTTTCTGTTGTTTACTAATTTTTTTTGACTACATCGTAGAATATTAGTCATTTGTTTTGAAGATAAGTTAAAAGAGGATAATATAATTTATAATCTCTACTGCCAATACCAAAATTGTCGTCACACTGATGGACTTATTATGAAGTTACACCAATCACTTATATTGTGATTAGCGAAGATATTTTCACATTTTGGGTTAATCATTTTGCAAATACGTACATGATAAGTTTCTATTAACGCAAGGATTTTTAAAAGCAACGTGGTAGAACTTATAATTTTAACGTGTAAGAGATATTTATTTTTTTCGAAAATATCCTGCATGGATTTATTTCCCAATCTCATATTTTTATAAATGATTGTCTCTGTACCCCAGATCGACCATACAAAACCGGTTTCAGTCGTCTGAAACAGTATCTTCTGACACATAATGTGTCAGAAGATGGTATGCTTATCGCGTATAGGTATTAGTTGAAGGTCACTGACTAACTCAAAAGCCTTCAGTTTTCTCCTCCCGTTCAGTGAGTTAGTTGTGTTTGTGCGTCATCATTGACTAACTCAAAAGCCTTCAGTTTTCTCCTCCCGTTCAGTGAGTTAGTTGTGTTTGTGCGTCATCATTGACTAACTCAAAAGCCTTCAGTTTTCTCCTCCCGTTCAGTGAGTTAGTTGTGTTTGTGCGTCATGGTGTATTCACCTGAACAGCGTGTTTTCATTGTAGAGGAATACGCACAACTTCAATACATTTTGGTTCGTGTAAGGTTTCAAGAGACTGTATTACAAGTAATGTTCCTGCAAAATCAACAAAAAAATACTTAATAAAAAAAGTAGCGAACAACCGGCTTTGTTAGCGATGGGTAAAGAGTGAAACAACCAACTGTTGGAACTCCGGAAGTTGTTGCTGATATAGCGAATCATATTGGAAGGAATCCTCACAAGTCAACATTATCATTAGCCCAACAAACAGGAGTTTCTTGAACATCGTGTGTGTGTGTTTTATTTCACGGTTTACAAATGAAAGTCTATCGCGTGAGTATTGTGCATGGATTAATAAGGGCGAACGAGTAAATTAACGCTAGTGGCTCTTACAGGATTTTAGCGAAGGATTCCTTGATCTTTTTCTTTTCATTTCAACAGATAAAGCGTGATTCCATTTATCAGGCTTCGTTAATTCTCATAATATGCTGCACTGGGCTACATGAAACTCAAACTAAACCCATAAGAAATCACTCCATGATTTAAAAATTGGTGTTTGATGTGAAATTTCTGGAAGCCGGATCATCGAACCAATATTCTTTGAGAAAACTGTTAATACCGACATCTATTTACGACAGTACGAAGAATAAACGAATAACTTGACTCCAGAAGAACTTTCTTATGGATACATCTAAAGAGGTGGAGCGACCACACGTCTGATTGGTTTCTCACTCGAATCCATCGAGGTTTCACGAAGGTTAGAACAATCAATTTGGCCTATCTGAAAGGGGTAAATTTTCTAATTCATCCGGTTGAAAAATGCGTTAGTCAATTTACATATGAAGATAAGGAATGCTCAGCGCAAAGCCTTAATTTTATGTACTGGTGGTTTTAAAAAACCTCCTACGAGGCTACTACCGTATTGAGAAAGGCCCTCCCAATCGATTTAGTGGTGAAAGTTTGGGCAACCATGTGGAGAATGCGAAGAGGTCGGGAGGCCGAGGTATTTGGAATGAGATTTTGAGCCGGGCCAGTACCGGAGCGGAACGGTGATTGCAATGCACCGGATCAAAATCTAGAACAGTCGCCCATCTCCAGCTTGTGGAGAAGACTACAGAACCTCACGATGGACGCATGACAGCTGCAATGGAACACAACGTCTAAGGGAAGATAATTGCATAAATTTATACAGGATTTGGAGGGATGGTATGCCTCGAATTCATTTTTAGGAGCTAGGGGGCCCAGATGCTCACCAGCCACGTTAGTTTAAATCAATACCTGTTTAAGTTTAAGCCACCAGGCGGAACCCTGGCGGCCAGAGATCGGACCACCCTGTAACTTAGAGGTCAAGTGAAAAATTGGCCACTCACAATCGGCGAGTCAATGTGGCGAGAGCCACATTATCGGACAGTGTGGAAGTTCCTTGATGCGGTTGCGTTATTCAATCGACAGCAGTAGTTTGTTAAGGGAAAAGACACCACCTACAGCACTGCTGTGGAAAGCTGTTCTTGAGAAATGGCTGGCCATTTCTCAGTTAGCCATGGCAGCCGATTATTAGCTCCAAGCGCTGTAATATGGTGGACAGGTACTTGCTGGCATTCAGCAACCTATGCGTGGCAGCGAATTGCTTCTTTGACGACGTAAATTTTATATTACTGACATATATATTTTAGTTTAGACTGGGTGCGCCTACTCAATTTATTGTAATATATGACAAGTGAACGGTGGGACACAGAACCGAGCGGTGTTTGGCACCACGCCTATTCCGTTTACGCTGTTAGGTTAGCTCTAGGTGCCAGATAGGAAACTGGTCGAGGCTCAGTAGCCTTTCGTGGCACAGACATTCGGTCTTATGGTTTAGGGCGACCGAATGGGATGGTAACGGAAGAAATTCCAGTAAACCAACATGAATATGTATCTTCATTAACAGTCCGTTTAGAAAGTAAAAAAGGCCCAGTTACACGATTTAATATTTAAATCATATAAAATATTAACTTCATCGATTTTTAAATCTCCATGTTCGTAAATCGTTACCATAAAGGTGAAAATTAGTTTAATCCGTAAAACTGACACCATTTAAAAATGATTCGTTTTCACTAATTTTGTCTAAAATTTCAACAGCGAAACGGAAACGTTTTTCTGTTTCAGATAGCTTTATTTCTTGCAATATCTAAATTTTGTATGCGTATAAATGAATCCTTTTACATATAAATTCACGAATTTTTTTTGGATTCGATAATTCAACGAGCGGTAAATTTATTACAGAGTTCTAATTGAAAAATTGAGTGATTCGTTCAACACTTTCTTCTGATATCGGCGGCCTTTCAGGCGATTTCAGTTTGAGAACAGATTCTGTTTCTTTGAACCAATTGAACCGATGTGGTATATTGTGATTCATACTGTGATATGCAGTTGAACTAAATTATTGAGTTCTATTCGGCATTCTACAAACCACACTATGCTTTCTTGAACATAAAAACAGTAAATAAAGAAACACTCCTCAGCATATTACAGAGATTAATCCAGTGTTTAAAATGACCTCCAGTGTTACCATCGTTATTTTTCAAAACGTCCCTAATGTCTTAATCTTAGTAACTGAAACCCCAAATATCTTTTACGTTGACCCTGTATAAGGTACAAATTAACACACAGAACATAAAAATTAAAATATCAATACAATACTTTTGTATAAAATTAAATTTTCTAGCACACTAAATCCGGAAAAAATTAAACGATCCTAACATAAATTTTATTCGAATACATACATTATAAAGGTGTTTCCTAACTTTTTTAGAGCGGGCCTCATTAAACACAGTTCCATCGGTAATAACTGTCTGTGATGCTGCATAATTACAGGCCGGAGAATGATAGACCTTCTGGAAGAAAATGTTTCCATGTAATTTGAAAATAAATCGTTACTTTCACATTTCGATATATTCAACAACCCGTATGAAAACAATTATTATATAAATCATTCAATGTAAAAGAGAATTTAAACGTCTATTATTTTATATGCAGGTGTTCACAAACATGAACTTAATGTTTTAATAAATTTACAATCGTTGAGTTTAAACGGTAGAAGTTTTCTTAAATGTAATAATTTATTTAATAATACTTTATAGATGTAGTCTATTTTACATATTTAAAAAATATACAATTATAAAATAAATTGTATTATAACAAGGGGTAAAGCGGTCGAAAACCATTGCAGCCGGTTCAAACTATAGATTTTAATTAGAGAAACGATGTCGGAAACATTAAAAAACAAGCAGGGAACATGATAAGAGAACATTAATAAAGAGGGCACACGGCACAAACACACCCCTACACAGTAATACACACACTCATACCCTACTAATTTGCATCCCCTAAGCCCTCTTTTATTACTGGCTAACTTCCACCCCCTTTACTGGGCTATATACCCCTATCTAGTCGACATAATGGTGTGCGACTCAATACAACGCATCATTTTCTTATCTCTAATTTGAATTCTATATCCCACAGATAACACTTTGGACTATCGATACCTAAAAAAAGAAAAAAGTTAACCGTCAATAAATTCAAATTACCAACACCCTAAGCTACACGTTTTGCTTCTTCTATTGTCCTGATAGACTGACAGATGTCCATTGTACTAAATAGAAATATTTAAAAGTATATATTTTTTTTAAAGCTAGCCACACTTTCCTTTGTTCACAAATATTATGACGTAATGTTCAGAAAAAAATGTTTTTGAAACTTTTATAAACTTATGACATTTGATCCAGACAGGTAAAGAAACTAGAAAAAGATTGTAATTTCGTTACGGAGAACAAAATAAGTTGAAAATCTCTTGATTCAAAAATTTCAAACGTGGATTTTTTTAATAATATTTTTTCTGATATAAATGATTCAAAATTTTATATTTTGTGACCATTATTCCCGTAAATGAAACGTAGAATTGTGATAAATTGGACTAAATTTGCATTTTATTCGTAATATATTTGGAAATTTATAAAAACTAGCAGTTAATGATGTTAAAGAACAATTTAGATCCAGAGTAACAGGGCAAGATGAAAAAATAAAGATGCTACAATTTGCTGATGATAAAGTAATTCTAGCCGAAACTATAAAAGATTTAGAAGAAATAATGGTTCGCATGGATAAAGTCCTGCACAACAGCTACCGCATGAAAATAAACAAGAACAAAACGGAAGTAATGAAATGTAGTAGAAATAATGTAGATGGACCACTGAATATAAAAATAGGACGAGGAAAGGCTATGGAGGTAGAAGAATTTTTTTTATTTGGGAAGTAGAATTACTAGAGATGGACGAAGCAGGAGAGATATAAAATGTCGAATAGCACAGACGAAACGATCTTTCAGTCAGAAATATAATTTGTTTACATCATAAATTAATTTAAACGTCAGATAAACATTTTTGAAAGTATATCTTTGGAGCGTAGCTTTATATGGAAGTACGATAGGAGTACCTTAGAAGAGAAGAGAAGCTTTTGAAATGTGGTGCTATAGGAAAATGTTAAAAACAGATTGGTGGAACAGGTAGGTGAGAAAAACTTTGCAGGCAGGCAACGTTTGGAATATGTAAAACAAATTATTAGGGATGTAGGATGTAGGGGTTATACAGAAATGAAACCACTGGCACTAGATATGGAATCTTGGAGAGCTGCATGAAACCAGTCGAATGACTGCAGACAAAAAAAAATGTTTGGAAAGGAAAACCCGATTACAATTGGCAGTTTTTAGTACAAATTTTGAAGAGGCTACTTGATGTAGAATTGTTAAGCAAAGCGATAATTATTTTACGTGGACTATTCCTACGCTTAAATTTCAAATTTATATTATCTAAGAATATATTAAATGGATTAAAATTTTAAGTCATTCAAATTTTCAATAGGATATACCATTTCTTTGACATAAGAATGAGCCAAATAAAATCGGCACAAGGAAATAAAAATTTAAAAACGAAAAGAAAAAAGTAACATTACACTCCTTACATTTATTGATTTTGTTTACAGTGCTTTTGTAAAAAGAAATGATTACAATATTGCAGTATAATTTTAAAGTCTCTGTTCAATGTTCTCACCACCAGCCGCTTTTTTCTTTTTCTTTTTTTTAATTTAATTTAATACTTAAAATGATGTTCGTACGTAAAATATTTTATAATAAAGATAACTTGAAACATCTAAATCAGGGACCTCAAAATGTTTATGAATACAAAACTCCTGGGGGATGTAATTTTGACCGATAGCAATATTTTCCCTCTGTTATAAACTGTAACAGCCTGGAAAGAAAAAAAATGTATTTTGAATAACTTAATTTTAGATTTTATGTAAATGAGATCTTCCTTTTTTTCGTTTAAGTTAGATGTAGATATCTACAGTCACCTTAAACAGAAGTTGCTATTATTATTATTGTTATTATTATTACTATTACTATTAAAACAAAGGCAATGCTTGCATTATCATAATAAAAAGTCTTGAAAAATAACGAGATTTCTTTTGAGGGAGTAGAGAAGAGCGAAGATTAAGCCGCGGATTCTCATTAAATTAAAAACTCTCACTGTAGTCGGCCGCTTAATTTTTCTATCTGGGTGAGGCATGTACCGCGGATGATACGGCACCCTGGAGGCCACTTGCCGTTAATTTGGAGTCCCCATCCCCAGATTGCGCTCTCTCAACGCACTTCATCACTTGTTTATTCCGTAGTGAAGGGTTTGGTCTCACATTTGTACCGGTTAATTAAGCGTATTTTCACTTAGGCCTACGTATGACCTTTTCTTAAACCCTTATGTTATTGTTTCTCTTTGTACTATAATTTTCTCTACGATTCATTACTTTATCGTTCAAAATAAATCAAAACAATATTTATATACCTGAATGTGAAATATGTGTCTGTTGTTGTTTCTTAAAAAAATAAAAAATATAAAAAAAAATAATGAGCTAATTTTGGCTAAATAGAAACTAAAATATTCGGTTTTAGTTGCGATTTATGGCTCTTTGTTTCAATTTTTCAACAAAAAAAAAATAATTTCGAAAATGTGATTGTATTTTTCCATCGTTTATCTACAGTCATTAGCGACTTAAATCAAACTAAGTGATAATAAATAATTAGACAATAAACACCAAACATTGGATAAAAAACTGGAACACGAATAAAAACTGGGTAATAAGTATTGGAATATCACCATTAGACTATTTTGACTCTGCACATAGTATTTCGTAAGGGAAACTGAACCCAGCCTTCACATCTGAACCCAGATTTTATTGTTGTCGAATACCCGAAGTTGGGCAATCTATGAGTAAGTAGTTTACGGACCATTTTAGATTGCACGTCTCACAGTTGTGCTGAGGAGAACCAAATGGATGGACGTGAGTTAGGTTTGTGTACCCAATCCTCAGCCGAGGTAGGATGAATTGAAATCTCTTCTGTTGTTTGGGATAAATGATTTCTCGAAAACGTTCTCCCGGATGTCATATAAGGCTGTGGGAGTACTCAGGAGCCAGAACTTATTCCACTGAGTATGTAGTTTGATACGGATTGTCTTCGTGAAGTCGCTTTCACATGTTAATTTTAATAGAACAGCGCGTTCGTTCCCGAGGATGCCGCAACAACCCGGGACCCATACGAATATCACTGTCTTGTTTACTCTTGAGAGGGTATCATAGATTATTAGAATGATGACTTCAGTTCGTCTACAGTTCAAGCTCTCAAGTACACTTATAGAGTCAGGAAGCTATCGTCAATACGACTCTCAATAACTCTAAAGGCAGAGTCAGTTGTGTAGACCTCAGAAAACAATCGTCTTTTGTTTTGTTGTTTTGCTATAATATATTCATAAGTATATTATTGACTATAACTAAATTTCATCATTTAAAATAAAACTGAAAAAGTGTCGCATAAAATCTGTTTGAATAAAATGTTAAATTGGATGTATCCTATTCTGTATGTTATTTGATGTACGGCCTATTAAAGGTATAGTCCGTACAAATCTTTTTCAAAAAAACATTTGAAAGTATTTTTAAATTTGTAAAAAGAGTTTAGGTTAAGTCTTAGTTTTGATAAATTCTCATTTCGTTTAATCTTTCCTTATGTTAACAAAAACAGCATAGAATGTTTTTCCATTTTACATCCACATTAATGTAGATCAAAATATATAATATAATATATTATACTTTAATGTACTTACAATGTAATAAAATAAACCTCTCAATAGATTCATATTTTTTTTACTAATTCCCAAATTTCATCTGCTGATGATGATAGTTTAACGATTGAAATGCGTATCTACTTTTATACGTATTTTAAAACTATATTTTAGATTAATTATGCACACCGATGAAAGGACAGATTTTATTTTAATAATTTTACTAATATCAGAGTATTCTCTTTTTGTATGCTGTTAAATAAATTTTACTACAAATAAAATATTTCAAAGCCGCTGGTATTCAAACCTCCAAAAAAAATTTCTGAAATAAAACCAAAAAATTACACTCTACCACGGAGACTGGAGGAGATTAATTTTACCGAGTTATTCATCCTAAAGTTTAATTGACCTAAAGATTCTGCTTATGCTAAAAATTTACTTTACAATGATTAAAATCCCCATTATTTTTCATTTCCGCTTAGAAATTCATAGAGTTACTGGGAGAAATAAACAAAAGAGTTTTTTAACTCTTACTGCTGACGATGTAGATACTTGATACAACCTTTTACGTATTTTTGAAACCGGTTACCTATAAATACTAAAAAATTTTATAATGTATTATATCAATTTATAATTTTCAATTAAGAACAGTTTTAATAATTTTATACAAAAAATCTTATAAAAACCAAATTTTTTTCGTCTAGAAATGACATATGAAAACCGATGAATATTAAAAGCAAAAATTTTTTCTTGTACATGTGAACTATTTGAATTTGAAATTAAAAATTTCTGGGGTAAGTGTTTCAGCTCAAATTATTACCGAACGGATTAGGTTCAGAGTAAAAGTTTCAATTAAACTGTAATTGTGAGTTCGAATAAAAATCTAACATAATTTAAAAAATATTTTATTTTATTCGGGATGAAAATGTTATATAAAGGAAAAGGAACTGAATGTATTTCAGAAAAAAAAATTAAACACTCTGTGTATAAGAAAATTCTGAACTTCTTTTTTAATTTAAAATTCTAAAACTACATTTTATACTGAAAATAAATATGTGGAGTTCATTTAAAAATGTGGAATATTTTATGGTATTTGTTTCTATTATTTCTAACGGGTTAAGGAAGCAAACCTACATAAAAATCAATGAAATGGTTTTAATAAAGTTTAACCTTTAAGTTTAGTTACAAAGGTAAACCTCAAAAGTATATTAACAAACAAAGTCTTACTATTCTATCCTTTATGGTTGAAATTATCTTCTTACGTTAACCAAAACCGTAATTGTAGTTAAAGTAAAACACGACCAAAGATTTGAGTTTTAGTGCAGTTACCGTAATAACCTAATCTTTGTTAATTTTTAGTGAGATGTAATTATATTAAACTTTGTTAACGATTCAAATGTACGTTTATAAGTATAACCCCATTAAAATCCATTGGTAGTTTATAGATTAATATGATTCTGTAATGTTACAAGGCCTCGAATAAAGCTTGTATGAAAACAGTTATTTCATAAAATTACCAAAAAAAATGATCCCTTATTGTTTGTATTGTATATAAAATAAAAATATACAAAAAGTTATTCAGTTATTAAAACTTATAATTACACTTAATTTAAACTGAAGAATTTGTAAATAAATATACATGTAAATAAAGTAATGAGACTGGTTCACAAAAACTTTTTATTTACAATCCAATTACACAGGGACTCTTATCACCTTTGAAATAGTTCCCTAAGGAACTCACGCAACGCTTCAAACGGTTTTCCCACTCTTCATAGCAGTGTTGGAACTCAGAAACCGGAATAATATCCTTCAGATGTTCGGTTACATTTTTTTAATTTTTTCTACTGTTCCAAAATGGTGTCCTTTAAGCTGTTTTTGTAAAGTCGGGAATAGGAAAAAGTCGCAGGAACGCAATTCAGGTGAATAAGGTGGTTGAGTAACTACATGAATGTTTTTCTTTGCCAAAAACTCATTAATTGAGAGTGCAGTGTGACAAGGTGCATTGTCATGATGCAGCATCCAGTTAGGTGTCTTTGATGGTTTGTCTCACGCAGGCAACTCTTTTCCGCAGTTTTTCAAGAATTTCTCGATAAACATATTGATTTACAGTCTGTCCTGCCAGCAAAAATTTCTTATGGGCAATGCCATTACTATCAAAGAAACAAATTAGCGTGGTTTTGATTTTGCTAAGTTTTGCTTTGGAACGTGGTAAGTGAGTTTAAAGTGTGCAAGGCCTTGCTCAGGCGTTTTTTTCTGGATCGTACTCAAATATCCAGGATTCATCACCAGTAATAACAGTTTTTTAAAAATCTGGATCAGTTTCAATTTGCCCTAGAAGCTCGCGGTACACTTTTACCTTTGTTGTTTTCCTGTTCAACAGTGAGGTTTTTTGGGACCAATTTTGCACAAATTTTTTCATATCCAATTTTTTTGTCAAAACTTGATGGACTGTGGTACGGTTCAAATTCAATTGTTCCACAATCATTCTGTCAGTTAATCGCCAGTCGGTACGACTGGCGATTAAGAGACTTGATAAGGTACTTATCAAGTCTCTGATTCGCTCAATATTGTCGTCACTTTTTGACGTTAACGGTCTTTCAGAGCGTGAATCGCCCACAACTGATTCCCGGCCATCTGAAAATGCTTTAAACCACCAAAAAACTTGAGCTAGTGACAAGCGTCATCTCCATACCCCCTTTACAATTTTGAAAAGGTTTCAGTAGCATTCTCACCGAGTTTAACACAAAATTTGATTGCACAGCATTGCTCATAATTAGTATTACTCATATTTGTAACGCACAACATAACTCTTTTCACGAAAAGTTTGTTTACGCCTCATGTGGCAACAATAGAATAAAAATATTAATACCTAATATAAATCAGCTGTTCATATAACTATATGTTTACTAGTAACTTTACTTTGTTACCACTTTGGATGCCAAAAAAAAAAAAAACTAGTCTCATTACTTTATTTACAGACCTCGTATATGTTACACAAAGATTTAATCAGCGCAAGATATTTACAACTTAATATTTATGGAATGAAACATCTCAAAGAGAAAAAATTTAAAAAGAAAATACATAACAAAAAAACTGTGGATTATGTTCTACAGCATTAAAATATAACCAGCGGATGTTTGCTTCCAATTACTAATCACAACTTAAAAATGTTTTAGATTCACTTATTTAATTATTTATTATTTTGAAAAAAAAATTATAATTTATTCGCGTTTGAGTATGAAAAAAGATTTCAATATTAATATATATACTTAAGTATGCATTATTTTGAATAATTCAAAAATTTACTCATTGTCTTATTTTCCAAATTATTTTACTAGTTCTTAGGAGTGAAATAATAAAAATTCCTTTTAAATATTTTTATTCTGGGTTCGAAAAAAGGATAATTATTTACTAACCTTAAATTTGATCTTCTTACATCGAACTCGCCATTATTGTCATTTCCGCTTCTAATAAAAAAAAATTCTTTAAAGTTTATGAATAAATTCCTAAAAAATAGTATTTTAAGTTCATAAAATAAAGAGAAACTGCTGGTTATTAGTTACTAAACGAATAATCTTTCTGTATGATATTTATTACATATTCCATTCTGTATTCCCTTATTATATATTTTGTATTCCCATTTTACCTGGATTTTTTCCGATTTTAATTAAGAAAACTTTTAAAAATACCCGGTCAACCATATTGCCTAATTGATTGTTGCTAAAAGTTAGAAAATAGAATAGCAATTAAAAAATTCATTTATAAATAAACATAAAATTCACTATGTTTAACATGTATTTTGTTATCTAAATTATCCTTAAACCTAAAATTATTTCTTGTTAAATGGTCGAAAAAATGTGAATTTTTTAAACATTTTTTTAATTTTTTTCAAAAATCTCGTTTATTCCAAACCACCATCCGCATGTTTTATTTTGTTTTTGTTTTTTTGAATTAAGCGATTTTTTTAGTTTACAGTTTACGGCTTTTAATTACAATCTGCTTGATAGAATATGTTATTTTACTTTCCCGTCTAGATAGCCACAGCTGTAGCTCTAGAAGGGAAAGTTTTGTAATCTGTCCAATTTGGACATATGCGGTTTTCACCAGATCTTGACGTCTATACACCTAAGAAACCAAAAACCAAATGAAAATTTTCCGGATGTTAATTTTCGTGTACGTACGTGTATTCAATTCGGTGTTGGCCACTAAATCACCTTATATCTCCAGAACTACCGGACCAATTTTGACCAAACTTGGTCAGATTACTTCTACATATGAAGCATTGATACCATTAAATTTTCAACTTAAAAGATCAAGGGAGTGATGCTGTAGAAGGTCACCCTGAATATCTTGAGATATCGTCCAATTAAGGTCATATTTTTCCTAGGCACATTTCAAAACAATAACAATTCAAAAATAATAATATTTGAAAAAAAGGTTTTGCAATATCGCACCCCCACCCAAAAAATTATTGTTGTAGTCGTCTGCTATGTTGTGACGTCACAGATGAGTAGAAGAATTAAATAAACGAATAATATTTAAAGTGTAAAGAATTAACGCGGTCTGGCTGGGTCTCTAACTCGATTGCCCGGCCGACTCGGTATCTGGTGCGTTACGTCTCTCGGCTACACCAGTCTGCTGACGTACAAGCGAAATTTTTCCCATGTAAATTGTGAAATTACATTAGTTTAGTTAGTGCCGACCGTTGCAGCTGTACCACCACACCCGCGCGAATTAAATACGGTGTGTGCGCGTCTTTAGTTAGAATCATTGAATTAAATAAACGAAAAGATATTATTATAAATAAAATTATAATATTTTTAATTAAGTTTGTGTGTGTGTGTGTGTGTGTGTGTGTGTGTGTGTGTGTGTGTGTGTGTGTGTGTGTGTGTGTGTGTGTGTGTGTGTGTAAGCCATGCATCACGAACAACTGTGTTGTCGCTTTTCTTTAGTAGACTAATGTTCTGTAAGATTTGATTGGTACACAAAAAAATGAACGGTCAACATTAATTAGGATTCTAATGTTGCTCGATGTTACTTACATTTTGGGATAATCGATGTATTAATACGACCAAAATAATTGACTGGAAATAGAATTGTCTCGCTTAATCTATTTGTAATTCTTATAACCACAATGAATATCGGAAACCTGACAAGGATCATGATTATAATTGATGTTTATTTTCTCTTTATTGAAATATTATCCATCATTAATTCTCAAAATTTAACTCTTCTATTAAACAAATTAATATTACTTAAATCTCTTTCGTACTGGTTCGTTGATTCTGGAGCAAACAAAGAAGCAAAATTTAAAAACCTATTTATTTACTTATATTAATAACGATGCCAAAAATGTTAAGAATGATCCCAAAATTTCTGAAAAATCAACAACAGAATATTAATAACTTACATTTCTACAGAAAAAACGAAACAAAATATTATATATTTGAAGGTTTATTTAATTACAAGGAATATTTTGCAGAAAATAATTAGGCTAGTTGATAAAATTTGAAATTAAGTTTGAAGATCAGTAGGAGAAGAAATGTATCTTGTAAATATATACTTGTAAATGAATCTTGTAAAGAGCCGACAAAGATATAAAGATGTTACAGGTTTAGTTAATTTAGTGACAGGTAGATGAGCAAAGACTGTAGAGGAAGATTAGGGAAGAAATTTGTAAAAGAGATAGCTGTGAACACATGTAATAATAATTATTTTGAGGTTAAAATATTAGTGCGGAACAAAAAGTAATGTAAAATAGCGTCAACCAATGAGATGATAAGAGATAATACCAAAAAAAAAAAACCATTTCCCTTTATTTCTATAAAACAAACTACACAAAAAGGTATACTTATCTTAAAGCTGTGATAAATTATTTTAATTTGAAAGGACATTTTTTGATTTAATTAATTTTCTGGTTTTATTTGTTTGTATTACCTGAAAATATTAAGTTCAGTTGTAATTGTAGGAATGTAATTTAAAATTACTATTTGTTATTACAATTTAGTCACAGATATAATTTTACAGTATGGAAATGCATCATACTATTATATCTTAGTTTATCTATGAAATAACCATACAAAAAAAATTAAGGAAAAATATCACAAAGTAATCGGAGTACATCTAATCATAGAAAAAAAAGGTTTATGCAACCCAATTATCATTTATTTTCTTATTTTTTGTAATTTTTACTCAATAATTAATTCCATTTTTCTTTTTTTTATTAACTTCTTGTTTTTAAGAAATGTAGGAATTTTACAATTTTACATGTTTTTAATCGGAGTCGGAAATTTAAACTGCAATAAATACACAATGTATTTTTAAAAGAAAAAAATTGTTTCTATTTAACCTTCAAAAAGCTTCAATCATTTATATACACATGACGTAATTTGTAATCTTACTTATTTTTACTAGCCTACATAATCTTAAACATTGTTTTTAATAAATTTATATGTACTTAAAAATAGTTTATACATTAATTAATCAATTTGCCGATGTCTGGCGGAGTAGTAGGATCTCGGCCTGTCATCCAGAGGTCCTGGGTTCGAATCCCAGTCAGGTGTAGCATTTTTCATACGCTACTAAACTCTATTTTCATATTACCACGACAACCTTCAAAAGTTTCACTGGTTATTTAATGAATTAAGTCATTATAACAATTTTTTTATTTTTTTATTTTTTAGAAAACATTTATCAGGTGGTTCTTAAATTTTTACAGAAAAAATAAATCATGAAAAATTTGAATGAAAATTCCTTTTTCTCGTTCACGATTAGAAGATATTTTTAAAAAATGTTATAATAACTAATTTTGGGGTTGTTTACATCGTAACGGATAGTTTAGATTCTGAAACCATTTAAAATATTTTCAAGTGAAATTTCAAAAAAATCTGTTTGAAACTTGAGGTAAGAAAAATACTATTAAAATAAGTATTTCCCTACTCCGTATTGTTTTATCTTACTCTTAATCTCGTTAATAATTACTAATATCGTTCGTTTTCATTTCTTTTCTAATTTTAATCAGTACGCATTTCTTGCCTTTTGTTTCGTGCGAATGGTCTTTTCATGTTGCGTTTTTGTAGGCCTAACCGTATTTTTAATAAAATAAATTAAAACAAAAATAATAAAACCGTCTTAAGAAAGACGGTTTCCACCAAATTAAGGGTTAGTAGTAATTGTTTCATTATAATTTGATGTTGACTTCAATAAAATAATTTAAAAAAATAATAATTTAACAGAGTACCCGGTTAAAAAAAGTGTTTAAAATAACTATAGTGCAAAATTATAATATTTAACTCGTTTCAGAATGATGTCGGTTGGAAGCTTGTTGTATGACTATATATTTAACATTGCACAATTAGAATTTATTATTGTATAATATAAATATTTATATATTGTAATTTTGCAATTTATTTTTCACCATTTTATGTAAATATTAAATGTAGGTTTAATATTTATATGGAGTTTAGAGGAAAACAGCCAAGAAAAAAAGGGATGATCGTTTAAAAAGTAAAGAAAGAAATGCCATGAATATTTCCACAGAGACTAAACAACGATAATATAGACTGTTATTAATAACCTAGTCATACAGGAAACAGAAAGCAACACTGGACTGGTGTGAGCGGTCAGCGGCTAAGGGTATCGAGGCGTTCGAATTTTTTGGTATTTTTCCTAAGGTTATCATCAGATTTTGTTAAAATTAATATGGGACCATTCCGAAAGTATACTCTTTCGTTTAAAAAGAAAATTATCAAAATCACTCTACTAATGTCGGAGATATTGCGTAACATAGATTTTTTTTTTAAATAATAAAAAATATTTTAAAAAATAATAAAAAAAAACGTTAAAAACATGCTTTTAAAAATCTAAAAAATGGATTTTTTTTAGAAGTACATAAATAGAAGATAATTTTGTTTTCAATAAAATAATATGTATAAAGTTGTTTATTTTTGCAAGATCAAAGTGAAAAGTATGGAGCGCGACCTCAGTTCTATTTTGCATCTTAACTTTAGTACGATTCATTCAAAGAAATTTACTTGATATTGTGTATATTGAAGGTATAATTTCCATTTTACATCAAAATCTTTCATATTTAAAGAATTTATGTAGATATTAATATGAAAGCGCCCCTCATGCTTTTCATTGTGATCTTGCAAAAATAGACAACTTTGTACTTATTATCTTGTTGAAAACATAATTTTCTTCTATCATATTTACTGGGTAATTCATTTTTTGTAAAAACTTGTTTTTTTTTTTTTGTTTTTTCTTCTTTTCCATTTATGAACGACATCTTTGAATATTCTGTAGACTTGAAAATTCTTACAAAACATCTTGAAGACTTGAATTTTATGCTGCATAAACTTGCATTCTGCTGCACAAATTTGCGAAGCACGCTGACATCTAAACGCCAATCGAATCTCTCGCTTTTCCGGTGTTTTGTTCTCTTTCTGAACTAACATTACACTGTTGACTTATTTCTATTAAACAAAACTGGGATTGACACTGGTCTTGTGAAAGTATAAATGTAAAATTTATAGGAATTGTATAAATACATTATTGTGGCATAAAACTGCGATTGTCAATGGTTTTTTTTTATACATGTTATTAAATTTGTTTTTATTTATTACAAAATTTAACGTTTTATATATTAAATAATTTAATTAATTACATTTAAATTTTACATACATAATTACAATGTTTTTATTATAATTTCATAAAAATTAAACAAAATTAATATTATTAATATACAATATACCGAAACATATCCAAATATGTACCCACTGTGCATGTGTATTACTTCGTGGGACCGTCAACTGTGGAACAAAAGTGAGCTGAAGTAAAGCATGTAAAAAAAAAATACATTCGAATTGATAACCTCCTTCCTCCTTTCTTGAAGTCTGCTAAAAATTAAATTTAAACATAATGCTATTTTTATTGTCATTAAAACTGGTTTAATTTTTTTTATCTATTTTTTAAATATTTTTAGAGAGCGTTTGTTCTAAACGATAAAGTATTTATCGGATAAAATTTGAGAAGAATTTTTTTATTAATTGAACTAATAGATTTACTAAAACCAAGTTAACATCAACGATATAGGCATTCGTATTTAATTGAAAGTAGCTGTTTTTTATTAAATTAAGCAAAGTTAGAATTGTTTTAAAATTTCAAACTAATCGAATGAAGTTATCTAATTAATTTAATGTACCGTCCAATGTAATAGACGTATAGGATTTAAGTTTATCAAAATAAGATAATAAATCATTACAAATTATAAGTTATTTTAATAATATTTAATATGAAAATGATGGAATATAAAAGGTTTTAAAATAAACTAAACTCATAAAACGATTTAGTTTCTTGTTCGCACTCGACTCGGCGTCTGAGGATCGGTTATCGAGTGAACGGGCGTCGGTCGGTCAGGACGGTCGCCTCGTTTGATGGATAGCGTCGCGGCGGTGGACGGTTATTTGTCACCCGAGCGGTTTCGGACCCTATCAATGTTTTTCATCGCGATAAATAACTTGAAAAACCGAGCCTCCGCCGCTCTTTCGTGGAGCTTTATCGAGGCACCGAATATAAATTCCACCCTCTGTGCCCGCACTCCCTTTTTTTTACTCTCATCTATTCGGCTTTATCAGCAAACTCCGCAAATATATTTTTGAATAACTCGTTTCGGTTTCGAACCGACGTAGTAGATACAGTTTGATACATGATACGGTCTGTATTTTTCCGATCGTAACAGATTTTATTGCTTTTCATATTAATGTGGCGTATAGGATACTCGATTGGTATGCATAGAAGTCGTTATCAGATTCAGTTTTTCACTCCGGTATCGTATGATTTGTGATTTCCAACAGTTAATGAACATCCAGAATGACAATATATAGCGTCCCGGTAACAATATAAAATTTTAATGCGGCCATAAATTATCAATAAAACTTCATGATGGATTAAAGTTTAATTAGTGTACTGCTCCCGGTCGGACCTCTAAAATTGTTGACACGAGTATCAGATAGGCAACAACGTTTGATATTCAGTTATAGAACATCATAGCTACTAACACAAACACACATTCATTTTGAAATTAAAATCTCACTCGATTAAAATCTACAATTCTTCTATAAAGTACAGTCCACCTCGTCCAATTCCATTACTTTTAAATGAAATGAAAATCATTTTTCATTCGTGAATAAAAAACAAACAAAAACTGATGATCATGATAAATCACTTTTCAAAAATACTGTAATATTTAATGACAAAACTAATTATTTTGTTGCACTTATTACACCCTGTAACATAATTATGGTAGAAGATTGCATGTATTGAACAACAACGATAAACAAATGTTAAGTGTATTTAAAATATTATAAAAAAGTTTGGTCTATCTACCGTAAACGATTTTATCATCTATTAATACATTTCAGTAATATGAAATTTATAATATTCTACGTGTATCTTATTTTAGCGATAAATATAATTTATTTAAAAATTAAATTACGAAATAAATCTGATAAAAATTATCTACCGCTGATAAATATATGTTTAATTTTCTCCTAAGCCTTTACTGATTTATTACAAAATTCTTCTTATATTTGAACAGAGTCGGCTTTTTTTCTTTTTTTTTTAATAACCCACCGGGTTCGTCTAGTGATGAACGCGTCTTCGCAAATCATTTCATTTGGAAGTCGAGAGTTCCAGCGTTCAAGTCCAAGTAAAGGCAGTTACTTTTATACGGATTAGATTACAAGACCGTGGATACCGGTGTTCTTTGCGGTTGGATTTCAATTAACCGCACATATCAAAAATGGTTGACCTGAGACTGTACAAGACTACATTTCACTTACACTCATACATATCATCCTTATTCATTCTCTGAAGTAATACCTGACGGTAATTCCCGGAGGCTAAAGAGAAAAAAGGAAGTAACTTTTGAGAACACCAGTATCCACGGTCTTGTAATCTAATCCGTATAAAAGTAACTGCCTTTACTTGGACTTGAACGCTGGAACTCTCGACTTCCAAATGAAATGATTTGCGAAGACGCGTTCATCACTAGACGAACCCGGTGGGTTATTAAAAAAAAAAGAAAAAAAGCCGACTCTGTTCAAATATAAGAAGAAAATCATATGATAACTATGGTAAATTTATCCATATTCATAAATTTTATTTATGAATATTATGTTATTTATGTTATATATATGATAATTATTTATGTAGTTAATTATGTTACTTATTTTTCTTATTTATGAATATTAATAACATTAAATTTCATCAAATATTTATTAATTGATTTTAAAAAAAACTGACAACAGAATTGTTTCTGATACACGGGGCTTACACACACACATACACACACACGCGCGCGCGCGCGCACACACACACACACATATATATATATATATATATATATATATATATATATATATATGTACAACTTAATTTAAAATATTTATCATTTTATTTAGATATAATATTTTTTCGTTTATTTAAATCAATAATTCTAACTAAAATGCGCGCGCATACCGTATTTAATTCGCGCGGGTGTGGTGGTACTAGCGGCGACGGTCGGCACTAACTAAACTAATTTAATTTCACAACTTACATAGAACAAATTTCACTTGTACGGTCGGAAAACTGGTGAAGCCGCGAGGCCTAACGCACGAGGTACCGAGTCGATTGGACGATTGAGTTTGTGACCCAGCCATACCGAATTACTTTTTTTACAGTTTAAATATTATTCATTTATTTAATTTTACTGTTAACCTTTGATATCGCAACATAGCAGATAAATACAACAGCATTTTTTTGGAGGGAGTGCGATTTTGCAAAAACTTTCAGCAAATATTGTTATTTTTTAGTCGTTAACAAATGTGTCTAAGAAAAATATGACCTTACTTAGGTGAAATCTTGAAATACTTAGGGTGACCTTTTTCTACAGCCTCACCCCCTGACCATTTCAGTTGAAAATTTAATTTCATCAATACTTCTCACATATAGAAGTAATCTGACCAAGTTTAGTTAAAATAGGTCCACTAGTTCTAGAGATATAAGGTGATTTAGAGTCCAACACCGATCCATCCGGTTTTTTGGGTTCCTTAGGTGTCAAAATGTCAAGATCCGGTTAAAACTGCATATGCCCAAATTGGACCGATTACAGTATTATCCCTTCTGGAGTCATAGCTCTGCTGTAGCGCTACCTAGACGGGATTGTAAAAACCGTAGTACTTTTTTATGTTCAAGCTCTATTAAATGTCGTGATTTTGATTATGCTTTAACTTTCCCGATTTTTTAGAGGAAGAGTGTAGCGATCAGCAAAAATTTTGAATATCTGGATTTTTACAAATGTCGAAGTTTCAAGATTCCTTTAGAAAAAAAAAACAAAAAAAATTATAGAAATTTCCGAAACTTGTAGTTACGTACTGTACGTGTGTTAGCCTGTATTTTGATTAAAATCTCCGGACTGGCTCAGTGTAAATTCTTCAAAGTTGCTTCAAAAAAACATATATGCGTGGTGCATTAAATATAAATAAAATTGAAAAAAGTGGAGGAATAGTTTTTGCTTTATTCCTTCTATTATTTTTTTCCAAAATATAATTATATTATGACAACTGGTTTCCCAAATGAAAATTAAATGTTATTTGTGAAAAAATGTTTATAAAAATTTAATTTATTAAATTATTCAAATAGCAATGATAGAAACAGAAATGATAGTTTCTAAATGAAGTTTTATTTTCAGGAGATGCTCGATATGGCCAACATTTGCTTCCAGCCATGACTTAACACGGTTTACCATATTTGAAAATACACGGTGAAGCAAAAAGTGAGTGATTTAATTCAAAAATACAGTTATATTGTTTTTTAGTTCATTGTTTTTGTTAATGGAATTTTTCATCCCCCCCCCCCAGAGATAAAAGTTTGTAGGTGTAAGATCCCCCGATCTTGAAATGACCCTATCCCCGAAAACTTCACGCAACAAATTTAACGAACATTGGCTGTCTGCGTCATTGCTTCATGTTGAAATTATTTTCCAGCAATTTCATCCTCATTTAGTCGGCCGATGAAGGGATAATGATTTCTTGGCAATAACATTATGAGTTAATTGTGTTCTGGAGAAACTTGATGGTTATCCATTTATGTGATAAAACATGTCAAAATCCTATTTTTTCTTCATGTAATGATCATTGCAAGATCTCATTAGGAGTTCTCATACGATATCCGACTGTTCTGGCGGTTGAATTTTACCAATAAATGAAACCATGTTTCATCTGAATGAAATGATATATAGAATATTTATTTTCTTTTTTCATTTAAAAATCAAAAAACCACAAGCAATAACACGTTTAGGAAAATCAGTGTTGTGCAACAGAAGCACCGCAGTTATTTTTTAAGGATGCAATTTTAAATATTTAGTCATTGCTCTATGCGCTTTACTCCTTCAGATTTATGCTCATTGTACAAATTTTCTGATATATTTTAAGCTTTGCAATCAGAAGCATCAACTAACTTTCCTCTATCAGGAAAGACGGTTTTCCGAACTCTGATGGATCGAATTTTTCATAACTTATTTCGCAAATTGTGCATAACATTGTACTATGGAACATCAGTGTTTCTGGAAACCTTTGACGGAAAATGTTGCTCTAGTACTGTGTATTCATCACACCAACAAAACACATTTCCAATTAAAAAATAAAATATAGCTTCAAGTTTTAAAACAATCTTCTACACTGAAAACAAAAGATTAAACAAAATCTTCAATTTTTATTGAAATAAAACATACTGTCAACAGTGTAACATGGAAATCAACGGTGAAAAAATAATCACTGCTGACAATATAAAAGAAAAGCAAATTAAAACGTATTTTATTATTCAGATATAGAAACTTTTTTTTAGTCCATAGTTACAGCTAGGACAGCTGTTATATATCTATGATTTGTAAAATACTACGTACTATTTATTACATGAGTTCATTATTAATTTAAACATTGTTATTTTTAGTACAAACTAGAAAAAAGGCGCGAAAATGTTACATGGTTTATATTTCATTACATGATTTTTTAAAAATATTTTTGCCAATTGTAACTAAATAACGTACATGAATTTAATGTACAAACAACAACAAAAAAACTTTTACAACGAGAAGATTCAAAATCCTGAACAGTTTTACCTGTTTCTTGAGTTGTGATTTATTAGCACAGCTCTAACCCCAATGGTTTCCTTTTTACTTACTTGTACGAAATAAAGGAAGCATTGTCATCGCGAAAAATTACGGTTTTCAGATTTCAACGGAAATATCCATTTTGACCATACCTGAATCCATTTTGACTAGTTTCGGCGTGACGTCTGTATGTACGTATGTATCTCGCATAACTCCTAAACGATTAGCCGTAGGCCGTTGATATTTTGGATTTAGAACTGTTTTAACATCTAGTTGAGCACATCCTTTTTTGATTGCATTCGACTGAACCAAAACTGTCCAAAAAAGCCCAAAATCCAAAACAATTTGGATTTTGAACTTTGTCTTAATTGCAGTAATAAGAATTCATTTAAAGCTTTTTAACGATATATCATAAGTAGTATTTATTTTCATTGGTTCCAGAGTAAGAACCAAATAAAATTTTAATTAATGAAATATTTTGATCTTACAAGAGCAAGGAACATCGGTTCGAATCCGACTTCATTTCCTTTTTTTAACGTTTTTTTAATTTAAATATATTGATTTATTAATAGTTATTAATCTCAGGTTAAAAAAAAATTGCGATAAAAAATAATTCAATAACAATAAAAGAAATGTGAAAAAATATCAAAAGTTATTAATGAAATAAAATTTTATGTATTTTGATTTTAAAAAAACGTAATATGTAATTTAATAGGCGAACAAGGAAATTATGTGGTGTCCACATTAGATTTTTTATACCCAAAACACAAGTATAATTTTAGATAAATAGTTCTTGCCGGCCTCCGTTGCGCGAGTTGTAACGTCTCTGCTTTTCATCCGGAGGTACCGGATTCGAATCCCGGTCAGGCATGGCATTTTCACACGCTACAAAAATTTTCATTCGTCTCATCCTCTGAAGCAATACTTGACGCTGTTAAAAAATGGATGTTAAAAAAAAAAAAATAAATAGTTCGAACGAATGAATCTTTCGTGCGCTTTATTAAAAATAAATATGCGAGATCATATTTAGCAAATAAACCAACGCACAATGAGTTTTTATTGGAGAGATTTATGTCCTTTTTCTTTGATGTTTTAAATATCTGCTAATAAAAGTATAATTTGAAAATTGTTTTATTTCATCTTATTTATAAATTTAAAAGAGTGATGTGATTGAATTCTTATAAATTTATGTTGAAGATTATTTATATACAGGAGATTATTTATTTACTAACAAGCGCGCATATGTGTTTCTACGTGCTGATATAGTAGAGTTTATTTCAGTAAGAAAACATTCTTGCATTTGTCGCCTGATGTAGTTTTAAAAAAAAGTGAAAGGATAAAATAAAAATTAAATGTCTGATGTATAACAGTGTAATCGATGAATGGAATTTGTATTGTTTATAATGTATCACATTAATTTACTGCAGTGCAAATTTACTACTAAAAATAAATCTTTATGATGCTTGTCAGCATTAATAAGCGGGTAACATTGAGTAACTAGATATAATTAAATAAACACTCCATCATCAGATAATGCAATCGATTTAATAATATTTTATATATATATATATATATATATATATATATATATATATATATATATATATATATATATCGTATATTTTAACAGAATTAGATTAGGATGCACTTAGGTGTAATGAAGAATGTTGTTGAATATGTATCGCTGAATGAAATAGAATTCGGGGTGGAGGTGAATATCAGCGTGATTAAATTAGAGTGCCATCAAAGAGATGGGTCGTCATGAAATAATCTGTTTATTCGGCGCGAGGATTAATAGCGACATGCCATCATGTGCTATCGACAACACTTTAATATAGGATGCTGTGGCGACTGCTGCTGCCACTACTGTTACTGTTACGCTAACAGTAAGTGTGACGAATGGCATAGCTTTTAATATTACATATAACGAACGAGAGAGTCCCGAGGCTCGCCGGCTCGGTCAGGCCGGCCTAATCACATCAGCTTGACTTATTGACAAGCTGATCCGATTACTACGACTATACTGTGTGTGCCATATGGGTCTGAACCGAATCAGAAACACCCCAGGACATCCACATTCCCCTCGTACCTCACTCTACCGTCTAAGTACTAAACATTGTGTACACTCGGCTCGCACTCGCTGCATTTCCTTCTATCTTTATCGCTCTCTCTCTCTCTCTCCCTCTTTCTCTCGCTCTCTCTCTCTCTCTCTCTTGTTTTCTGAATCTCTGTTCTGTTACATCTCTCCAGTTACAGCTATGTATTATTACATTGATACCTTAATGACCAGATCTAGTTGAAACTACTTGTACGGATTATTGGACCAGTGCGATACCAACTGCAGCTACTCTATATATTTGTATATATATCTTAGATTACTTCAAAACTATACCCATAATATACAACCTAAATAAATTTGTAGTATTAATAACTTTTATATGTAAATAATTTTTTTTTTTGAAATTAAACCACAAACAAATTGTAATATTAGTAATTTTTAATTTTAGCTCTATCATCTAAACGGGTTGATTTTCACAATTTTTGAAACGTGTTTTATAAATTAAGTTAAACAAATAAGAATACAGCAATCGAAATTGTTTCGATTAAATATATCCATCTGAAAATTATTTTTATTTTTTGAATTTAATGAATTGTCTTTTTTTTAATTTTGTACGTATATTTGATGAACTTCACAATGTTGTAGAATATAAAGAGCTTTAAGAAGCTTGGCTCAGACTCTACAAAACAGTTGTGCTACCAGAGGCACTGTACGCATCAGAAACTATTACGATTGCAGTATCAGGAATCACAGAAACAGAAAAAATAGAACGGAAAATTCTTAGAAAGCTTTTTGGAGCAATGCGTAGAGATGATGCATATGGATGAAGAGACCGAACAAAGAATTATATAAACGAATAAACACACTCACAGACACTATCAAAAACGCAGACTTACATTCTACGGGCACATATAGCGAATGAACAACAGACTCAAGAAGAGGATATTTGACGTAGTGAACGGTTCAGTCAGGAAAACCAACCGGCGTCACGAATTAGAAGAGGACCTAAGACATGCAGAGATCAACAGAAAAATGATAGGAGAAAGAAGAAATGTTAGAAACAAAATTATGAACGCGAAATTTGAATTGAAGGAAAACAGTAGCAAAGTGGACAGAAAAAAGGAAACAGGAACATAGTCAAAGAATGAAGAGATTTTTGGAAGAGAAAATGAAGGAGAAAACAACTTAGGATCGCATAATCATGAAATATTAATGTTCAAACACTGTTCTTAAGAGAAAAATGAATAATGATAATAATAATAATAATAATAATAATTATAATAATAATAATAATATATATATTTGTAATTAGTACAACGTAACGGAAACTTGAACCTTGTTTGAGGAATTATATATTGTGTAGGGTATAAAAAATGACAACTGTTACCGGAATTCAAGCCGTAGTGATCTTCCCGTTTGTAAGGTACAACCATTATTCTTTAAAAAAAAAATAAAGTTAACGAAAACTTGTGAAAATAAGTTGCTTTCATTAAGTTTGATTTTATTTTAATTAAATTAATTATTACATTTTGTATCACAAAAAAAAAAATTAATAAAAGCAAGAGAATACTAAAAATGGTTAAAAGATTTGATAAAATAATAAATATATTTTTTAACTTTTTTCAGTTAAGCTTTATTTTATATACGCATATATATAAAAGGATTGTGTAAAAAAAAAAAAATTGTACTCGTAATATGTCTAACTTAGCCTACGTATAATTTTACAACAGATCTGTGCCGATCCTCTTTTTTGTTAGTATTTTAAGTGTTAAATGTATTTATGATAGGAATGAGTGATGAAAAGTAGATCACTTTTTATTTATTTATTTTTTTTTTTAATCTGTAATGTAATTAAGGGAGAAAGGTAACGGAAAAGGGATTATCAAGTCGTCTGTTTTGTACCGCGGTTAAGCTTATATATATATATATATATATATTTATTTATAAAGAAGAGTTTGCAACATCGGTCAGCATTACGAAAGGTCGGTCAAAACAAACGGTCGGTATGAGATTTAAGTATCAAATTAATAGCGCGTACAGATACAAAGAGGTATATGTAGAAATAGCATTATTATATTATTGTTATTTGATACGATGCCATTAAGTCTCTCTTCCTCACAGTGTTTGAAACTCTCGCGGCGGCTCGGCGGATGAAAGTCTGGCTTAACGTAGCTCTCGGGGTTCTATTTAATAAATGGAGAACCACAAATCTCTCTTGGGACACTCTTCACCCCTGTTGACATATTTTTCTGCGCCGCCCGCCCGCTCATACAGCCATATTTACATTTTTATTGAAACGGAGAGACGGGCCGGGGCTTTATTCAATTATCTGCGTAATCCTCCAATTATAGCCGGGAAACCGGTAGTCATAGCAACCGCTGAGAGAGTTGAGGTGACATTCCCCACCCGTACCGCCACCACCACCACAAAACAACATCTTTCGCGTAAACACACTGCGAACTGCGACGATTTCATGTCTCTTGTCATGTACCTACATTCCAATCTTATATTATTTGTTCCTTAATACGAGTATTATATAATATTTAAGAACATATAAAGTCCGTATGAACTTTCGATTCAGTATAGTTCGTAATTCTATTTTATTGCTGAATTTCTTTACTATTGTTACAATAATAATTTTCCTTATGTAATATTTAAATAAATTTGTTGTGTAAAAGATACCTTTAATCATCTGTGCATAATTAAGATCTATCTAAAATTTTCTTGTGTAATTTTTTGGGTTTTTTAACATAGTCAATAGTTTTCTCTTGAAGTCATTATTATAAGATCTTAAAATTAATTTTTTTTTCAAAATTAAACACTTAATCCCAATAATTTTATTTCTGATTTAGAAAATTTTGTCTCATCGCCTCGTTACACCAAACCTTGATTCTACAAACCGATGTGAAAAATAAATATTGCTGCGAATTAGTTATTTTTTCTGAACGCGATATCGATTCAGTTTTCGCAACGGCGAACTTGAAATAATGAATTTTATCGTTCATACGTAACCAGATATAAATAGAACAGCTATAAAATTGTAATAAACACAAACAGAAATAAATAAAACCAAGGTCACAAAAGTTTTTTTAAAATTTTAATTGTGTATGAAATTCAAGGATAATCAAGAAAATAAAACGCACCTTAGCAGTTACTTTCAGATGTATCTTTAATTATACGAATTTTATACAGGTAAACCTAACTATGAAAAATTGTACCACCATGTCTAGTTGTGAAAATCGTGATTTAATAAAATTATTAATTTTCTGATATTCGAGAACAATTTAATTTCTTAAATCATTAAATAAATAAAATTTGGAATTTTTTAAACAATTTTACTCGCGGTTGTATAAGTAAATAATTTGTTTTATAAAATAATTTTAACGCATAATAAAAATTATGTACAAAACAGAATATTCTCTATATAAATTCTGCTGCACTAATAAAGTTTTCGCATAAATTTACAACTAAAATCAACCTCAGAATTTAACAAATACATATTATTATACATATTATTTATACATATAATAATTAATATTATATTTATACATATTACTGTAGTAATAAAATTTTACAGAAATTTTTATTATTACAAAGATGCACAATTTTAAAGGCAAGTTTTTTAACAACACATAAAAAAAGACAACTGCGACCTTCTTACATAACAGACATTACTACTAACTTTATACGACGACCAGTTATTGTGATTTTAAATTTACTTTTTACATAATTTAATTTTAATAGTATAAAATGAAGAATAACTTTTACTGAGGATGGTTAAATGACCGAAAATACTACAAAAAACTGAGACGAATTGTTGGTAGGTTGTATTTAATTTATTTATTTATAAATAATTTTACGGGCGTTCGTTTTTATTCTTTTGACAGCCCGGGAAATAATAAACAGTGTTATGACCTTAATATTTTCGCTCCTTTCGCATCCAGGCCTAATAAAGGTAGGAGATTAAAGATCATTAGTTGAAGTAACTTTACGGGAGTAATTATTCTTTGATAATATTATATCACAGAATTAGTTCCTAACTTTTAATTATTTTTAAACCTTGAATATTATTATCGGTGTTTATTACTCGGAAATTATGGAAGGATACAGTACTTGGTAAACATTATTAACTCGCTAATACATTAATTATTTAGTTTATAATGTACGACTCTTAGTTGAAAATCACCGATCGCATTACCGAAGTTCATAGATTCTTATTCTATACTTTAAAGTTATATATAACTGACTATATAGTTAAATAGCTTTATTAATCTGTTTTATTTTAGCTATAATAACTACGATAGCTATTATAATAATATAGCTGATAGCTATTTTTAGGTTATATATATATATATATATATATATATATACACACACATACGTGGTCTGTTCAGAAAATAACTGAAAATTTTTAATTATGCGCTAACAGTGATATTTAATGACATGCGGTTGGCAGCATTGTGTTCCGCATAATCTCCTCTGTAACCTCATTTTCTTAGGTTGTGGATATCTTGTTTATTTTTCGTGTTATTGTTATTTGAGTGCAACATGTTTTAAGTGTTAGTAGCGATTTTTGTAATGTGCGAGTTTTTGATGATTGTACTTTTATTTCAATATCGTAGCCGTAAATCCAGCTTTTGTCTCCCGTTATGATCCTTTGCGTGAATATTTCAGTCACCGACTTGTTCAAAAAGTTGCCGACAAACATCTACTCGATGTTCTTTCTGCTGTTCGGTCATCAAAAGAGAAACAAACTTTGCTGCAATTCGATCATGTTCAATTTTTCAGTCAAAATGTCACGGCATGATCCAATCTAGATACTAACCTTTTCTGCAAGTTCTCTGATAGTCAATCGGCGATTTTTACGCACCAGATCTTGATTTTCTGAACGTGGGTGTCATCAGTTGAAGTCGAAGGCCTTCCTGGTTCATGGGTTATCTTTAATTGACTGACGACCACTTTCAAATCGTGAAAAACCATTCGTAACCTTGCGTACGACCCAGAGCATCATCTGCGTATGCTTGTTTCAAAAGCTGAAACGTTTCTGTGAGAGTTTTCCCCAGTTTCACTCAAAGTTTTACGTAGTATCGCACATTGTATAATCGCTAACACTTAAACATGTTGCAATCAAACAACAATAACACGAAAAACTAAACGATATACCAACAATCAAAGAACACGTGGTTACAGAAAAAGTTATGCGGAACTCAATGCTGTCAGCCGCACGTCACTAAATATCTCTGTTGGCGTGTTTAAAAATGTTCAATATTTTTCTGAACAGACCTCGCATATATGCAGAGAGAGAGAGCGAGAGAAATTGAGTTTTCTTAATAACTAGCAAGATTGAGACCATGTCCTCCATGTAACCAGTTTAGATACATTAACAAAATATAATTTAAATTTGTTATCAATTAAATTACGAATACACAAAATGACCCCTGAGTTACTCCCTGACCCTGCGTGAGTTCCTGAGTTCCTGACTCCTGCGTGCGGAAAGGATGTCCACCTCACCGGGAGCCACAGTGTCCTTAACTTTGCAGAGAAGGTACCCATCGCCTTGTTGACCGACCCTGTTTTTAAGCCTGTTGTTACTATGTAAATAAATAAATCCTGACTGAAAAATAAACAGCATTCTGTTTTTACACAAGTAATCATTAATTTCTTTATCAGAACTTTTTCCTGTAACACGTAGAATATTTATAGATCTATAATCTATGCCGGCCTCCGTGGCGCGAGTGGTAGCGTCTTGGCCTTTCATCCGGAGGTCCCGGGTTCGAATCCCAGTTGGGCATGGCATTTCACACGCTACAAAAATTATCATTCATTTCATCCTCAGAAGTAATACCTAACGTTGGTCCCAGAGGTTAAAAAGTAAAAAATAAAAAAAAAGATCTATAATCTATAGCTGTTGCTCTGGCATAGGGTTCTTCTCAAAAAATTATTCTTCTCGAAAATAGGGTTCTTCTCGAAAATATTATTGCTGACTTCCATAGAGACGGATATTCACTATTTTCTGTTGAGGAATTAAAAATATGTAACAAAACAGGAATTAATAAAGTTTAAAAAATTCTAATCATTCTTGTAGAAATTCCATCGATCCTACAGCATTTGAAGTCATTTGATTAATCAGATAAACTATATTAAAAGCATTTATAAAACTAAAGTTGAATGTTATCTCGTTGGGATATCTAATTTGATAATGTATTACGTTCTCTGAATTACTGTCCTCCAATAAAAAGTCATTCAGTTCAGTGACTATTCACTCGTTATTCAGAGTTCACCTATTCTTACATTTTTAATTGCTTTCCAACGTTTTTTGTGAATTATTACTACTAATAAGTTTATTCCAATTTTTTTTTTAAATTCTTTTATTTATAGTCGCATCAACAATTAAAGTCATTAGCGACTTATCAGTGTAATGTAACTGTACCGGTAAACGTGTAGTCTTGAACAAACTAAGACTTACCGTTCCTGAGACGTGTGGTTAAGTGAAACCCAATCAGCAAAGATCATCCCATGGCATGGCATGGCATTTCCACACACTCTACAATCATTCTCCTCATTCTCTGAAGTAATACCTAACGGTGGAGCCGAAGGTTAAAAAAAAAATCACCAAAGATCACTAGTATCCGCGATCTAGTATTGAAATCCTAATAAAACAACTCCATTATTAATCTTTGCAACATCTTCTATATGTAAATTATAATTTAGATTTTTGAAACTACTTGTTTCTAAGTCATTAAATTTCTTCCGACCGTTTTAAATTTTAATAGCACCAAATATTTAATCGTGATGTGATAATTCTGGTACCACAATCTGACTGTATCATGACAATTTATATCGTTTGTAACAATTAAATCAATGAATGTAGCAGACGTTAAAGTAAAACGAATTGGACTAAGAGAAACCAATGAAAAATGTAACTGATCAATCAGTCGAGACAGCTCAGCCGTAGAAGAACTCGCACAAGATCCAGTCATGTCTGTATTAAAATCACCCATCATTGATATATGTTCACAATTTGCTGTTACACGCTTAAAAATTAAAAGATTACACTGATGAAACCAATTTTTTTTGGTCTATAAATAGCACAAAGGAGTTTTTCATACATAACATTAATTTCTAAACAAATAAATTCAGGTTTTTGTCATAATTAGAGGGAAACATATTTACTACCATTGCCTTATGTCTATTAAGAATATACGTTTTCTGTTGTCAATGATGTCAGAGTAGTAATTCGTTGAACTCTCCATATCTTTGTGATTACTATCAGTTTCCTTATTTAGCGATATAATTTGCTTTATTATAACCGACAAGTAAATATAAGTCTCAGTTCCATATTAGACATTCAGTATGGAATAAAAGCCAGCAGATAAGACATTGCATTTCAAAAGCATTATTAGCAAAATCTTTACGCAAGAATCACATCTCACAGGCTTTTGTTGCATACCACAAATTCCGGAAGCAACTAAGCCGGACAAATCACCAGAGTTTTTGCGTTCAACGATACTTTCCTGCATCTTATGCAAAGAGTATTATCATTTCACTGACGCTTTTTAAGTCGATAACGTTCTTCACTGGATGACTTAAGAAACTCATTCTCGGCAAGACTATAAGAGAATCAATAACAGATTTAGTCTTACACGAAGCTATGTCGAATAGTATTCTTTACGAGGTAGTACAAATACGAGATCATTAATATACGTGCAGATGAATTATAAAAATTAACCTTCAATTATTAATTAGATCAAAAATTAAAATTAAATTCAAAAAATCAAATTTTCAGATTAAAAAAATAATAAATGAAGTAGAATAAAATTCAGTGATCGTATTATAAATGGGTTCGTCTACTAATCAGAGAAAATTCATAGATAATTCAATAAAAATAAAAGCCTGAACTAAAATTTTATTGGATAATAGAAATTTAAACTATTTAACATAACTATTTCAATAAAAATAATTTCATTATTCAGACTAAATAGATAATTTGTAGAAATATCAATTCAGATAAAACTTATATTAATTCCGTTAAATACAATGATGAATTAATCTAATCCTGCTCAGTATAGAATTAATGTGCAATTTTCATTGTCATATCCTCACAACACAACACCGTATGATAACAAAACAACAAAAATATCGACTTTGTCGAAAATTAACTTAATAGAACTATTTCCACCTCAAAGATACACTTTCATAAAGCCAATTATTGCATTGCAGTACCTAACGTGTTATTTATACATAAATAAAGATAAACGTTTTGTATTTTTAAGTAATTTTTGTACGTTTATCGTCGAACAGGTAGGATAACTAATGTTATGATGAGACGAAAAGAAAAGCACGGAATAGAAACAAATGGAGATAACAGTGGTGAGTTTTCTCTGTTACTAAAGAGAAAATATAACCATTATTTTTCTTACCGCAACCGATTACAGAAAGAGAGCTAATGAGTAGAATCGAATTGATCACACTAGCATTATTAAACTAGATAAATGAATGTTAAATAAAGTTAACCTTTTTTCCTGATATTCAATTGTGGTGATCCGATTTAAATTTCATATCGTTCCTGAAAATTATTAAGCTTTTACTAAGAATAAGCAACCACACTGTATTTATTTAGAAAAGTGAAAATGAAATAGATTCTGATCGCTTTCTTTACCTAAGCGAATTTAAAATTGAAAAAACTTTACGTAGAGGTTGAAGATTAATAATATTTTTAATTAATTTTTTGTAGATTAATTAATTTATTTACTAAGTAATTAATTAAATGAAATAAGTAAATGCCTTTGGAAAATAATTAATTTTTATCTGTTGTCAAAGAGCTATATTTTAAAAGCTCTGCCTATATACTGAGAAAGTTAATTAAGATCATTGCCAGCGTTTTTTTTTTTAAATATATATATATATATATATATATATATAAATATATCAAAATGGTCCTGGCGTACGGCCATTCATCATATCAGGTTGCATACCGGTCACTTTCGTGTCCGCGTGTGTTGTAATTTGGTGATGAAAATGTTACTTTGAGATGCTGAAGAAAGAAATTTAGCTTTACGAAAATTACTACTGAATTGTATTAATAAAGTGAATATATGAATTTTTGTTACATTTAGAATGATTTAATCTTAGTCTATCTGTCAACATTTGTTATGTTAAGGTAATTTTTTTTCCTACGAATCGTGCAAAATTACGCTTACACCACCGAATAAGTATTATACGCGAAGAGAACGTAATAATTAGCTCTCTCTGATATATTTTTATATTCCAAGAAATGATTCTTCTTGAAAAGGAATTTTGTATCTATTTTATTAAGCAGTAATTAATTCCCATTTCTTTTTTAAGTATTTATGAACCAAAGTTGTATTAATATTTTTAGGTAAAACGTAATTTTAAAACTTTGAAATAAAATACTTTTATATAGAGAAATTTAAGAAAAGAACGTTAGATAAAAAGTAATTCCGAAAATACGCCATTGTTTTCTTATCAATATCATTCCTATAATGTGAAACAAAAACAGAATCATTTTTAAAAAAATATATTTATCTTACATCAAAGGTAATTGTCCTAAATACAAAAATTATTGCAGTTTTATAACATATTTCTGAACCGGTTAAAAAACTGTTAGGTTGATTTTAATTTTTTGTCCCTGTAGTGTGGAAATAAGTAAGAAATTCTTTTTTTTTTCTCAGACAGATCATAAAAAATTTAATAAAATTTATAATAACAGTTCGTTTTCCGTAGAAAGTTTTATTAATTTTAATTTTCTTTTTTTAAATAGATTACACTAATATATTGATATTTCAGTTTTCTGTGAAAAATCATTTTCATTTTTTATATTTCTTTTACTGATAAAACGGTAAGAAATAATTTAATTTATGAAAACTTGAAATATGTTACGTCTTTTATTTAGGATTAATTTTACGAGTAAATACGTACGTAAATATGAGATTAAATATTTTCTGTAGAGTATATATTTTGAAACGTATTAATAATAAAATGTATTATAGTCCTTTCCCTATGAATTATACGCTTAAAGGTATTTGTTTGTAAAATTTCAATAACTTAATGTTTATTTATAAGGTTGGACATTTAGAATAGAAGTTAATTCCTTTTTACACAGAACGAATTAGTCTCAGTAGGGACTACGATTTAGGCGGGCACTGAGCAATGAGATCGGGAGGAGGGAAAGAGAATATAAAGGGCAGTGGCAGATTTTGCCGAGATGTTTAAGCGGCGGGAGGAGCCGAGGTTTGCGGAGCGGGGTCGTCTCCGGATAAAGAGGAAGGAGAAGGCCGGTGCGGCCGAACAGATGATCTCTATTGAGTGGGCTCAGTGACTCCTAAATAGGAGTGTTTGGCCCAAGTAATCCGTGTGGCCTTTAATTATCGGCAGTGTAGGGGTGTATCGGGGTGTGGAACACAGAGTAGGGTGGCTTAAGCCGGTGTAACAGCTGGGGGATTACCCACGCTTTGCATGACAAGGCGCGGTTTTCCGACCCAACAACCCCTCAACTCACGGCTAGGGTATTTTAGTCCCGACGACACTTATTAATGCCTATCTCAACCTCTTTCTTTACTATCTTTACAACGTCTACTTTGCCCGGTGTTATTTTTTTTTCTTCTTGTTTAACACAAGTTTTTAAGAGCTACATTTTTCAACATTATATTAAAACCTTCTTTCTTCATGATAAAAATTTTACTCTCTCTCCCTGACACTCTATCTCTCTTTGTCTTGTAATCAAAAATGGATTTTATATCCAAAGTACAACCTCTTAATAGAAAGTAATGTTCATCATAGTAATAAACATTTATTTACCAGTTATTTTCACATTACAACATTGCATTTGCATTTTATAATTCATTTTAAAAATTTCGTATAGATAATAATTTATCTCGCTTCATTATAATAGTGAAAAAAAAAACATTATTATCATAAGTAGAACGGTACAATTAACTGATTTTTTGTTTTCCTTTTCAAAATAACACACTAAATCATATACCGTATTGTTTGAAGTCCAGGAATCTCATCTAAAGATTTGAGAAAATTATTGTTCGTTTTTCTCGATTTTATCGAAATTTATTACATTCCGGTTTCATCTTGTAATTAATATTAATTATTATAAGAAAAAATCCTCTAAATAATATTTTTAAATTTGTGATAATTTAATCCTTTAAAAATCAGTATTTTAAGAAGTCTGTTAACTTTGTTAAATGATTTGCAAATGTGTGAAATTTATTATCAAAACTTGTAAAGAATTTAATTCTGAGAAAATTGATGTAAAATAGTTCTGGAAAGTTCAAGCCAAGTTCAAAAAATTTGATTTTATATGCAGGTTTAGCTTAAAAAATTTGCCTTAATAGTTTAATTTAAACCTAATACCTTTTCAATGAAGGTTCAAATAAAAATAAGATTTTCAGAAACCTTTTCTACATTCTAGGTGGGGCTGTATATAATTTTTAGTCATATTTGAGAGCACTTTATATGAAATATAAACTTCAAAAAAATGTTTGAAAAATATTTTAACCTAAGGGAGATAGATAAAAAAAAAATATTTTTTTAAATTTTAAGAGGAAGGTTGATTGATCTTTTAAAATGATTTTTTGGATTATTTATATCTACATTGTAGGTAGCAAATTTACTTTAATAAAGTTTTCTATAAAATGTCTGTGATGAAATCAAAATTAGTTTTTCACGATATCCTCCTACCCCGTTATCAAATTTTTGAAAAATTAATATGATCATCAGTGCCCCTCATTTATAGAAATATTTGTGCCAAATTTGAAGAAAAAAATTTGGTCAATCCTGGGATAAAATGCCAAAAAGAAGTGCGACACACATACGTACGCAAATATATACTTACGTATGGTTTTTGATTTAAATGAACTAGTGGAACCCTAAAACATAAAGATTTGAAAAACCCAATACCTCATTTTTGATAATGATGGTGATCACCAAATTTTTGATATGATCACCATATTTTCTTCTTTAATATAATTATTCCAGCTATATTGGCCGGGAAAATAAATAAAAAATCTGATATGGACAACATATGACTTTCTTGTGCGCCAGTTAAATTAAATTTACACTTTTTTTTTTAAATGAAGAAAAATCTATGAAATTTTATTTCATTAAAAACTTCTGATATTTTTTCATATTTTTTTTCTTTTTATTATTGAATTATTAGTCATCGTAAAAATTTCTTTACTAATTATTAATAAATCAATAAATTTAAATTAAAAAAAAAATAATAACTCAAAAAAAAGGAGATGAAGTCTGATTCGAGTCGATGTGGTTTCCGCTAAGATCCAAATATTTCATTAATTAAAATGTTATTTGGATATATAACTCTGGAACCAAAGAAAATAAGTACCACTTATGATATATCGTTGAAAAGCTCTCTTAACTGCTTAGTGCAGTTAAGAAAAAGTCCAAAACCCAAATTATTTTTAATTTTGGGCTTTTTTTGGCAATTTTTGTTCAGTCTATTGCAATCAAAAGGGAGGTGCACAACTTGATTTTACACCAGTCCTAAATCCAAAATTTCTACATCCTACGTCTACTCGTTTTTAAGTTATGCGAGTTACATGCGTACGTACGTACAGACGTCACGCCGAAATTAGTCAAAATGGATTCAGTGAAATGTCAAAACGGATATTTCCATTGAAATCTGAAAACCGCAATCACAATACTTCCTTTAATTCGTATAAGGGAATAAAAAGGGTAAATAATTCATTTTTTCAGATTTCAGTTTGTTTTCAGATTTACTGGTTTTCATCTGTTCCAGAATTATAGCCAAATAAAATTTTAATTATTGAAACATTTGAATATTACAAGGGGAAGGCACATCGGTTCGAATCCATCTTAATCTCCTTTTTTAAACTTTTTTTTTTGTTTAAATATATTCATTTATTAAAAATTATTAACCTCTCTTGGTAAAACAACTTTTACGATGAATAATAATTTAATAATAGCAAAAAAATTAAAAAAATCAGAAATTATTAGTGAAACAAAGTTTTATGTGCTTTTAAAAACGTGTACACACAATTTAATAGGCACACAACGAAGTCATATTGTGTTCACATCACATTATTTATTAAAGAATTTTGCTTACACTTTAGTCTCTAGCTTATATTATTATTCTTTTTTTTTTTAATTTATCATAATGAATGAAAGTACTATGAAAATCAATAGCGAAATACATCAAAATAAATCAACTTTCATAAATAATATTAAGTTAAGCTAACAATTTTAGTTATATAATGGAAAATAATTTACGCTAAAAATTCTTATTAATTAAATTTTAATTAAGTAATAAATTAGTAATTTAGTTAATTATTTTTGAAAAATTAATACTATTTATTATCAAACGATTCAACTTTAATGGTGCCATATGGTACGCGTGTTGATTTTATTTTCGTCGTTAACGAGGCCAACAAAATGTTGTTAGTCGATGGAAGTTTTATTGTTCGGCTTATAGCCAAATTTAGCATAATTAAATAAAACATAAATAAATTTAGATGACTTTTTGATGTAAATTAGTCGTCGCTTATAAACAAGAAAAATTATGGATGGTTATCTACAATGAAAATAATATTTCTCTTTGTATAAAATAATTATTTAATCTAGAAACCGTTATAGTAAATCATGTCGTTATGAGCTTGTGTTGATAAAAGCTCTATGGCTTTGCGGGTAAAAAAGATTTATACGTAATTATCCTTCGAGTATAACCTTAAAATTTACTTTATGATATTCTTTTTTAATTTCAAAAACTGCTAACTATCTGACAGTTTAATTGTTATCAATTCTTATTTATTTATTATTACATAGGACTTTCTACAAATTTATTTTGACGAAGAAGATCATGTGCGCGAAATAATTTGTGAAAGATGTCAGATCTACGTACATGTGTTACTGTGAAAGACCGATATCTGGCAAACGTCTCCAATGAATGTCGATATGAATTTATACCTCGGTGAAAGACCAAAATATTTGCTTATTCTAACTTTCGTCGATATATGTCGACAAACACAGATAACCTCTAGTGGTGGTCGAAACGATAATTAGAAATTTAAAAAAAAATCACCCAATACCCTCGTAAAAAAAAGAAACCCTCATAAAAAAGAAGTTTAAATTTAAGCCAAACATAAACTACGTTCGTTTCGCTCGCTAAACATATCTAATTAACGTTAAATATATAAATTACATATGTTTTTCTACAACACTGAAGGCGATTAACCAAATTCACCGTATTTATAAAAAACTTAATAATTTTTTTATATTTTATAAATTGAAAGGACCAATCAGGATATACAGAATATGTTAATTGCATGAATGAACGATAAGGATACAAATAAATGCTCAGATGGTTTGCCCTTTTTTAATTTTTTATCTATAAAAATATTTTTAATCAACTTTCAACAACAGTACGTGCTGAATGTGGTGAATTTGATTAATCGCCACCAATGTTTGAGAGTAACATATATAATTTGTATATTTAACGTGAATTAGACGAGTTTAGCGAGCGTAGATTATGTTTGGCTTAAATGTAAAACTTCGTTTTTTTACGAGGATTTTTCGAAATCTATTTACCGTAGAGATTGGCATTGGTGATTTTATTTAAACGTATTTTTATGGTTTCTATCCTCACCAGAGCTTACCTGTGTTTGTCAACATATACCGGTGAAGGTCTGAATAAACAAGTATTTTAGTCTTTCATCGAGTATTTGGTATGTGTAAAATACCGGAGAATATTAACATTCACTAATTTCGGTGTTTCACGATAATATATGTATGTATATATATAATTATTATTTAAAATACTATTTTACTATTATTTGTACATTTTTTTTTTTTTTTAATTTTTAGTAGTGTATTTCACTGACTAAATGATTTTTTAAATTCATCAATTCATGTAGTCAATTTTTTCTGTGTTTTCCTGTCTCCTCGTGCCGCTGCACCCAACAAAAAATATTGCTTTATATAATTTAAACAGCTAGTTTTTTATGAACTTTGCTTCAAAATTAAGTAATATTTCCATTTAATTATGATGGCATTGTGATAAGATTTCGAGCTGTAATAACTTGTTTAATCGTTCCGCAGAGAAAAAACAAATAAACATTTTTTGAAGAATTTTTTCTCGATTGTATTTGTTAGTAGAAAGCTTGGAGAGGTTCATAGGCAATATGGCTCTTACTAAACCACACAAATACCAAGGTCGTACGTAGTATGTATACAGGTCTTTACACCCTTACCACGGAACCGATGGGCATTTAGCCAAAACTAAGAGAAACCTCCGTGGTAGACATCAAGGGAAGGAAAAGGGATAGATAACAAAAAAAAAGGGAGGGTAACTGCAAACTGATTGAAAAAAAAACAAGCCGTACTTTAAAACTCCTAAGCGATATAGGTATACATCGCCTATATCGTATACGTATATCACTCAGATCGCTAAGGAGATCAGGTTACCACTACAAGATGGAAAAAGCGTATTACGTATCAACAGTTTTTGCATTGATACACAATTTTTCACAATATATATGTGAAAAAAATTTCAGTTTGTTTCATTTAGTATATGCTTGAAAATAAGCTCAGGTTTATTAAAAAATTTCTTCCCAAATCCATTTCTTACCCAATTGGGTAGAATAAGAAATATTATAAAAGCTACAAATCTTACGTCTAGCTGCGCACTGGAGGGATCGCACTGAATTAACAAATGCCAAAAAAAATGTTATCAAGTTTTAATTTAAGTGCTCGGATTTTTATTTTGAACTAGCTGACTCAACATGATTCGATATGGCTAGATTTGAGTACATATATAAATTAAATGAACACAATTGAAAGTTTTATACGGCTGCAAAATCATCACATTTAATACTGAACATTAAGAAACTTGCAAAACATTACCGAAACTTTCACTTTATAAAAATCAGAATGTAAATGAATCCAATTGGAAAAACAACAGCACTATCTATCGGATTTAATTCAAACTACTCTCTAAACACAGTAGTCTGTTCAAAGTACCCGTAACTTTCTTTCAACTAGTCAGATCGAGGATTTCAATAGCTTTAAACCTTCTCCGGACAACGCGAACCATTTTTCAAAATCCCGCGCATAAATCGGTCCAGTAGTTTTTTAGTCTATAACGGACACACCTTCGAGCATTGCATTTTATATATATATATAGAAGAAGAAAGTCTATTTGTATGTTTGTTTGTTTGTTTCATAAATACGTCAACACCGGCGCCACCTAGCGAGTATAGTTTTTGCAAAAATACTTCTTTTTACGTGACTAATGTATGTTCTGAATATGAATAAAATTGCATAAATGCAATGTTTCCTAATAACTCGACTCCAGCGCACCTAGCGGGTCCAAACTAATTCAGAAACCTTCACGGGCGTATGCACAACTCACCAAAATTTCATCGCAATCGGAAGAATAGTATAAGATCGCATGCGGGACAAAGAAACAAACAAACATTCATTTTTGTATATATAGACGATTAAGATACAGAAAATGTAAAATAGTTTAATTTAATTTTATTCAGTTTTGAAAGAAATGTAAACATGAAATCTATTACGATCGAGTTAAATAATTAAGGATATCGCTTTCGTTGAACTTGTCATCGACTGGATGATTCGAGTTGAGGTAAAGATAGATTTTAATTTGCGACGTAAAAAGCATATAAAATATTAGTAAGTTAAAGAAAACATATCGAGTAAGAGATATCAGACTTCTGTTTGAATTCTCAGATAGTTATAATATTATAATCGGGAAATCTCTGAATACTTTGTTCAGCTTTGTAGAAACACCCTCTTCGGCAGTTGTCTCATTTGTGTACCAAGTGTCCGCACTGTTTTTTAAATTCATGGGCTGCCAAGCTAGTATACGTTTTTGGTTAGAATTAAACTATATCGTGGTCACAATTACAGTATCGAAAATTCGATACCAATTTATAATAGATTCACTTGGCTTCGAATTATCAATCTTTAATACCGAAAAGCATCTTTTGACAAAGTTTAGAACTAGTAAAAATAATATATTATTTTATTTTTAAACAATTATATATTATAAAAATAGTATTTATTATATTATTTACCTTAACTTGAGATTCTGTCATTCCAAGCGCATAAGCAAGTTTCGCTCTTTCTGGACCGGCTAAATATTTTGTTTGTTCAAATGTTTTTTCCAAAGCGAATATTTGTTGACCACTAAATGTTGGCCTGGTGTGTTTCTTTTTTCCATCTTTTTCTGCCGCTGCACTCACTAAAACAAATTATCCAAAAAAAACATTCATATACTACATATCTATAATATGTATATATATATAAATATATATATATATATATTATGTGACTTAAATTGAAATTTACCAATAAATAAAAGATTTAGAAACGTAAATACGTAAAAGAAGAATGAGATTTTTTGACCATATTTATAAAATGAGTGACGATAAACTTACAAAACAATTATTTAACTTTTACAAAGGTAGAAAACCAAAAACAGGGTGGCATCTGGAAGTAAACCAAGACGTAAAAAAACGAAATAAAATTGAAAAAAGTTGGAAGAATACAGTTTCGAAAAACAATTGAGAATTTTAAACTAAATAAAAATGGAAAACCAAATAACAGTTCCAGAAAATTTATAGAAAAGTTTAAACAAGTAATCTCAAAGAATGAAGTTCTGAAAACACAGAAAAGATAGGAAAAGAAGTAAAAGAAAATTCAACGAAATCTAAAAAGGTATAATCGAAAGAAAAGTTTAAATTAGCTAATTGTTATAATTATATAATTTACGTTATTTTATTCATTATTCTTTTTAGTTATACAAACTACTTAATATGCCAATTAAAGTATATAATTTTTTAAGCATTATTTTTTTAATGCATCATTGTAAGTATCATTGTTTTTATTGCTTTATTAAATGTTATTTTAATGCAAATTGTACAAGAATATTTTTTCATCGTTTTATATTTGAATGTAAACCTTTAATAATAAACACAAAACATACCCATTAATTTTCTCCATTATTATCTTGTTTTTTTTTTTTTTACATCCTGAAAGAGATTGTTATTAATTTTCTGTGCAATTAAATTTCAAGGAAGTTTAATCAAATTTTGATTTCTTTTCTAAAGTGATTTTGTTGGTAGAACAATTTTTAATTTATTTAAATGAATGAATATTTTGAAAGAAATGTTTATGAATATATATAGTCATCATTTATCACATAAATATTATGATCTTTTAAAAATAAAATCTATTTTAAATTTGTCAAAAAGATTCATATAATTTAATTAATAAATATCTTAATTTAAATCTATCATACAACTTTTGTTAGTGTCTAATAGAATACTTCCATCGTCGTGTTAGTATATACTGATTATTTATAAAAGATTTTACTGATAAAAATAAATATTTATTATAATCTGTATGTGATTACACACATTTATTTGAATTTTATCTCGTATCGACTTGTTCTTATATAATGAATTAAAATATTTATATTTGATGATGAAAACTTGTTATAGAAATAAATAATTTTGAAATTACGAGTTTCGAATAGTAAAATTTAATACTGAGTAAACTTTTTTACTGATTTCTTCTCTTTTCAAGTAACTGGATTATCAAAAGATTATGGAGGTAGAAGAATTTTGTAATTTGGGAACTAAAATTACTAAAGATGGACGAAGCAGGAGCGATATAAAATGTCGATAGCACAGGTAAAACGAGCCTTCAATCAGAAATATAATTTATTTACATCACAAATTAATTTAAACGTCAGGAAAACATTTTTGAAAGTAAATGTTTGGAGCGTAGCATTATATGGAAGTGAAACTTGGACGATCAGCGTACCTGAGAAGAAAAGATTAAAAGCTTTTGACATGCGGTTCAATAGGAGATCGTTAAAAATCAGATGGGTGGATAAAGTGACAAATGAAGAGGTATTGCGGCAAATTGATGAAGAAAGAAAAATTTGGAAAAATATAGATAAAAGAAGAGACAGACTTATAGGCCACATATTAAGGCATCCTGGAATAGTCGGATTAATATTGGAGGGATAGCTAGAAGGGAAAAATGATGCAGGCAAGCAACGTTTGGAATATATAAAACAAATTGTTAGGGATGTAGATGTAGGGGATATACTGAAATGAAACGACGCACTAGATAGGGAATCTTGGAGAGCTGCATCAAACCAGTCTGATGACTAAAGACAAATAAAAAAAAAAAATTATCAAAAAGTTTACGTCTTGCATCACCAATAAAATACTGCATTAAGTAGTGGAATCTTGTAATAGGTGTAAATAAACTAGCAAAAATTTGTAAGTTAATATAATAATTATTTATTGTATTTCAGTTTTAAATTATTTGAAATTATTTCTGCAAAAATTACAACTTGGAAAGTTTGTTGAAATCTGTTATCGTTTATTCATTAAAAAAATGTAAAGTGTTTCAAATCCAGGTATAAATCTGAAACTAATTTAAAATGCTGACGTAACCACGATACCCTTTTTTTTACAGTAAATTACATAAACATATTCCTATCACTACATAACGTAAGTTAAAGAAAACATCGAGTGAGAGATATCAGACTTCTGTTTGAATTCTCGAATAGGTAAAATATTATAATAAACTATATCGTGGTCACAAATACAGTATCGAAAATTCGATGACAAATTATAATTGATCCACTTGGCTTCAAATTATCGATCTTTAATATTGAAAATCATCCTTAGTATCTTCAATTCATACTTTTATATGGAAGGCATATAAAAATATAATCAAAAATGAGTTTATGACCATTTTAGGCCTAATTGTATTTTCACCTTTTTGTTCGTTGTAAAACTTTGTTTAATTTGATATTTTTTTCTTTATAGAATGCAGCAATAGCGTTAAATATAACAATATTGTGTTGCAATTTTTGTAAACTTTTTTGAAATATATATTACATTATGAACATATTGGTATTCATTTATATGCTTTATGCTTTTTTTATCTTAGAGCCCAAGCAGTATATTTTTGCAATAACTAAAACATCAAGATCGAAAATATTATTTAATTGCAGGAAATTTAATAATAAAAATGCAAATTTGTTTTAAATAGAAACTGTTGTGTTCGGTAATTTACATTTTTTTTTACAAATCTATATATGTAAAAATGAATGTTTGTCTCTTTGTATGTCTCTTATGCCTTCCTAAACCGTTCATCCGATAGCGATGAAACTTTGGTGGGTTGTTGTGCGCCCGCCCGCGAAGGTTTCTGGATTAGTCTAGATCCGCTACGTGGCGCTGGGGTCGAGATATTTCGGAAAATTGTATTTACGGTCCGATTTGGTTCATATTCAGAATATATGTTACTTACGTGAAAAGAAATAGCTCTGCAAAAAATGGACCCGCTAGATGGCGCTGGGATTGAGATATTTGGGAAGATTGCATTTATGGTGCGATTTGACTCACACTCAGAATATATATTAGTTACGTGAAAAGAAATATTTTTTGCGAAAAATGGAAAAGAGAAATAGGGAGAAAGGGAATAAAAGAAGAAGGGAAAAGGGAAACGTTAAATTTTGCGAAGTTCCATAATGTTCAGTTTTAATAATATTTTATCAAAATTTCATTTGTGTTCATTTAATCTATATATATTCAAATCTAGCAATAGCGAAGCATTGTCGGGTCAACTAGTATATATATAAAAATGAATGTTTGTTTGTTTGTCCCGTATGCATTCCTATATACCATTCATCCGATTGCGATGAAACTTTAGTGAATTGTTGTGCGCACGCCCGCGAAGGTTTCTGAATTATTTTGGATCCGCTAGGTGGCGCTGGGATCGAGATATTTTGAAAAATTGTATTTATGGTCCGATTTGGCTCATATTCAGAATATATATTAGTTACGTCAAAAGAGATAATTTTTCATAAACTATACCCGCTAGATGGCGCCGGTGTCGAGATGTTTACGAAGCAAACAAACTTTCTTCCTTATATATATATATATATATAGAAGACAGAAGATTACCCGTGCTGACAGATACATATTACAAAATTTTACATTTTTTAAATTGGTCCAGAAGATCTCGCACGTAAAAAAGTACGTAAGAAAAAAGAAAAAACCTGAAGATTTCGCAGACAAAAGTATTTAAGCTCTGTCACTTTTTCTTAAGTAGCCAGAAAAAGGACTGTAAAAAAGTCCATTAGTGAATAAAGTGTAAAAAAGAAAAGTGTTTAACAAACTTATATACGGTTGCATAATTAAGATAACAAGATTTTATTAATCGTTTGGGTGTTGTGCGCACGCTCGCGCTCAGCACCTTTGCGCGAGCGCAAAGGTGCTCGCGCAAAGGACCAGCTAGCTGGCGCTGGGGTCGAAATATTTAGAAAAATTGTATTTATGGTCCGAATTAGTTAATATTTGTCCAAAACGACAAAATATTGGTCGACATACAATTAATCGCATGACCATATCGCGCGGGCGATATGGTCAACTAGCAACCCTAGTTGCAACTAGTAATAAGTAACAACAACTAGTAATAACAACTAGCAACAAAGCAACTAGCATCCCCGCGCAGCCGCGACGGGGATGCTAGTTGCTTAATAAAAGTTATTCTCTTAGCAACTGAATGTAAAGTCCAATTCGAATTAAAAATTAATTAGAAATATATTTATTTTATGTCATTATAATCGTCTTAATCGGTCATATTTTTAATTAAATGATTTTTGTATGTTATTCTGATGATGCTCTGAAAGTCGAAATCACACGACTTTTATTCGGTTTTTTTTTTTTTTTTTTTTGTAAAAGTAGTTTTATTATATTATTCATATCAATTCTATGAATTGGTTGTGGCTACATTTTATCAATTAGCCAATCTTAAGATATCTTCTTTTTTTTAGTAAAAATCGTGATATCGGCAACATTTTAGAAAAACTATATCTGTTTTTTTATTCTTGCTTATAAACTGTAAAATTTGTATTATATTTAATAATTAAATGAGTTCTCTCCTAGATATGATCCAAAAAAAATTTAGGAATATCTTTAATTAATTTAATACTTTATATATCTATCTAAATTAAAAGAATAAATATTTGATCTAATGAAAGATAACCAATGGAATAATCGGCATTTTGTTTCGTATCATAAATAACAACAAATATAATCTTATTTGAAAATTTTATTAATAATTACATATAAAATGAATAAACCTTCCTAATCGCCTTCAATATTTCCACTAAAGTCGTTTGATCGCAAGAAATCTCATTTTATTTTGTTGAATGGATTTTATTATAAGTGATTTTTCAAACTAAACAAAAAAATTGACAGATTATTGTAGCTTGTTTTTTTTTTTTCAAGCGTCATTTGTTTTCAATAGTTTATGATAAATCATCATGGAACGCTAAACGTCTCAACAACGGTTCATACAAATCATAAAAATTTATTATCGTAGTAGCAATCGATTACAACTACGTATCGTGCTCTTCGCGATATTTAAGGCGGTCATAATCGGCTAAACAAAAGCACAATTTATCGTTTGGTTAAAGAACTTTTTTCTAATTGATGTTGAAACACCAATTCACAAAATAAATGCAAGAAGTCACAGAATATTGTTGCTGTACAAGTGTTCGTGAAAATCGAAATTTATAGGTTTCACATAGTTTACAACAATTCGACCTTTCCTCAACAACATGGCAAAGTTTACATTAAAATCTTGGTCTACATTCATATAAGATTCAATTACTTAATGAATTAAAGCCACGGGACCACTCTTTGCATAGACGGTTTGCCGACTGGACCCTAGAGCAGCTCGAAGCGGATCCAAATTTTCATCTAAAAAAAAGTAAGAAATCATCTTTTCAGGCTCATTTTGTCTTGATTGCTTTGTAAACAAGCAAAATTGCAGTATTTGGGATGATTCTAGTCCATAAATGATTCAACAGCGATCTTTACATCCAAAGAAAAATCATTGTTTGGTGTGAATTACGGGCTGGTGGCATTATTGGGGCATTTTTTTCTTCCAAAAATGAGCAGTAAATGGTAAACGTTATCGAGCTGTGATTCGTGATTTTTGTTCGCGAATTTTGAATATGTTGATTTGGAATGAGTTGTGGTTTCAACAGGATGGTATCAGATGCACGATGGTACACACATGCTGAAATTATTCAGTTATGCGTCAAAAGTGATTCGAAAATTTCACGAAATGGTAATGTCAACTGGTCACCAAAATCGTGTGATTTGACTTCCTTAGACCTTTTTCTCTAAGGTTGAAATCCTAGTAAAGACAGTTACTTTTATACGGATTTGAATACTAGATCGTGGATACCGTGTTCTTTGATGGTTGGGTTTCAATTAACCACGCATCTCAAGAGTGGTCGACTTGTGACTGTGCAAGACTACACTTCACTTACCCTCATTATATCATCCTCATTCATCCTATGAAGTAATACTTTTGGTTCCGGAGGCTAAACAGAAAAAGAAAGAGGCTTTTTTCTCTGGGGCTATGTTAAGTCACAAGTCTATAGCAACAAACCACTAACGAATGATGACTTGAACATATATTCGACGTTATTAGTGGATTTCAAACTGATTTGTGGGTAAGAGTTACGTAAAATTTTGTTTATAAACTTAGTTAAGAAAATCCGTGGAGACCATGTGAATGATATTTTTATTTAAACATAATGTAGTTATAAACTTCAGAAAAAAACAAAAAGATTCAGAATAAAAACGTTTTAGTTGATATTAATCATGCGTTTTGTATTGTAATTTTATCTTTTGTTCTGAAAATGAAACATCCTATAGTTTTAAATAATGGTAAAATAATATAATAAATATGTGAAGTTTATCTCACAGATTAATTTAGCACAAAAAAATAATTTATCAGTAAATGGTTAAGACTCGGTGTATTAATCTGTATCGAATGTAAATTTGAAAAGATAATACACCTATCTATTTAAGAGTGCTTTGTGTAAAATGATATATTATTTTGTCTTATATTTATTTTATATAAAATAACTTGTAGAGTTTTATTTAAGTTATTTTGTTGTAGTACTTTGCGAGATAGTTCTTAGTTTCAACCGTTATTACATTCGGTTCATAACGCGTTGTTCATACAAATGGAGAGCTAATAGTTTACGCCCGTTGCGGTGCAATATCATTTTTCAAAATTGTCTTGTACTAGAGGAAAAAGAACAAGTCTTCTGCGGTTTGTACAAAAATAAAAACGAGTGGAATAGGAAGAAAAACACCGGGATATAAAGAGCGAAGATTTGAGAGCTCGGAAAGAGAAGGGGTAGGAAAAGGGATGTGAGAATGATGAGGGGTTATCGAGCCGCCATGTTCAGCCGCCTCCACGCATGCGTGTCACCGCCGCGTTGCTTCCGAGCGACCGCCCCCCACTCACCCGATCTAACAACCCCGAAGCCTGTGTTTTTATACTTCACAATTGACTGCCCCTGCAATAGATTCTTATACCACCACTCCCGACATCCATTCGATTCTATTTAAATTCTCACACCGCTCGCACCCGTACTGTAGATCGCGCAAGCTAAAGTGTTAAAAGATCGAATGCGTCGTATCGTGTACTGCACTATTTTATTTTAAAATGATCTTGTAATAATTTTATATATTTTCTCATATTATCGCTATTGAAAACGAGTGCGACCGAATAAATTATGTATTTTCCTTTACTGTAAAATTTAATTTTGTGTAAAAGCTTTCAGATTATTTTATTTTTCTAATATATTTTCATAAATGTACAAATTTAATAAACTCGGATTTTACAGATACTAAATCATAAATTTTATATAAACAGTATTTGCTATATACAGGCTGTTCCTAAGTACTTAATTTATATGCAGTCTTTAAATCCCATTGCGGTTTTGCTTATCGATTTACGTGATCTTTGTTTCCAATTTTTTATTTATTTAGTTAAAATAAATATAATTACATTTTTATTTTTTATTTCAAAATTTCTGAGCTCTTTAAAAAGATTTATCTACGAGTTTCCTTAGCTTATAAAGCTAATTTGGGAAAAATTATTATTTTATTACTTTGAAAATTTGTGATTAATAAAATTCTTAAGCATCTGATGCGCTTTGTGTAATACTGTACGTAATAGTTTTTAAAGTGTATTAATTAATACTACAAAATCCCAGTTGTAATTAGGGAATTCCATCATTTCAATACTTCCTATGACCTTAAAAGAATTTTTTATTAATAAAAAGCGAAATATTTTAACTTTTTTTTCTGATTTTAAGAACATGTATTTTTTATATAATCAAATATTTAAAATCTACTTCGAGAATACTTAATAGATGCGTGTAATGTCTACAATTGACTTGAAAGAAAGAAAGTTCAACAATAATTAACTCCTCTATAATCGGTTTTATTCTGGTTGGCAGAATGTAATTGTTGCCAATGTATGATAATGAAATGAATTCTTTGTAGCGTGTGAAAGAATGCCATACCAGACAGGTAATTAAACTCAGAACCTTTGGATGAAATGCCGATACCCTACCACTCCACCAAGAGGATCGGCTTATATTCAATTTTTTTTTAAATTCTCATTTCAATAAAGTTATTATTACATATTTTTACATTAAACAATAATTTTCAAATTATTCCTCTTAATTTTTTGCGAATTTACAACGAATGATCTTATTTTAACTTTGGCTAGGCAAAACTTAATTTCGTTAAATATTTTTTTTTTTTTTTAGATAAGTCTTCTCTTTTAATTAATTTATAAAATTTGTGTTATTTATACAACAGGATTTTACTGTACAAGGTAACAAGGCGAAGTTCATATTCCTGTAGGAGCACTGTTACATGCAGAGATGGAGATCTAAAGCAACAGTACAGTCTGGGCTTCGTCCTACTGAACGAACTAACATAACTTACCAGTCCGTTCTGAACAAAAAATATTGTCCGTTTAAAGTAGGTTACTGTATGTTTTGGACAAAAATTGAGTAATTTTCTTATAGTAGGTATTTTCTTATAGAATTCGAAATATTTAAGAAAATATCTTCCAATCACCCACCGTCGAAATCATCTATTTCCTATTTACTACGAGGAGTATATTTCTTATTTTCTTTGGCGTTTGAACATGAGAACCTTTAGCCTCTGCTTCTTATCCAATTTTCCTGATGTAAATTACTGTAGATTAGCTTAAGTTTAGCAATCTACAAGCACGTTCCGTCGCTTTCACAAGAGGAACCAACAATCTATTTATTTTTTTTTGTCTATGAACTTAATAACGTAAAACGTAAGACGATGCGCTTGACTGCGAAGAGGTTTACGGCCGTTCACTTGACATCTTAACACTACTATTTTTAAATAACAACTGTTGCAATTCCCAGTGCAACGAACAGAGAATATTTGTTTTTATTAGTAATAACACATCTACAAATTACGTAATGGTACTAGACGCATATTTTAAAATTTTAATCCATAATTCTACCACCCACGCGTCTCTTTTTGTCATAATATCATTACTTAAATCAAACCAATTGATGTAAGAAATTTGTACTTTATTTATTTGTATCTTTTTTTAGTACGACATATTTTCATTATGCTTGTGGTCTAAAGTACATTGACCAAGAGAATAATTGCTCTTGTTATAAAGTAACAGGGCAAAAGAGAAAATCCATTATTTATACAAAAATAGCCAAAATTAAACAGAAGAAAAACGGACGTTTTATTATTAAACAATGAAATTAAAATGACAACATTTAATTTATTAATATGAAATTAACATAAATAATATAATGCTACAAATATATCACAATATCATGATATGCGTCTGACTCCATAATACAGATAATAACGTTAAAAACAGTAATCTAATGGCAGAAGTCGCAGAAGTCATGGCAGAAGTCGCAGTTACTTTACTAGTACCACGTGACTGTACACAGCAGTAGTTAGTAAACTCTCCGAATGTGCACTTTTCCTTGTAGACTAATAATTTATTTTTATAATAGTGATTTATAATTAAAAATACGCCTTATAATTATGAAATATTTAACTGATACAAAAGATATATAGTGATCGAGTGTATACAATATATACGAATATATATGTATATATTCGAACTATCATCATCAATGAACCATGTCCATCTCCGTTTTCGTTTACGAGGGCCGTTCAGAAAGTTTTCGGCTTGACAAAGTTAAAACAAGATTTTTCAAAATAATTTTTTTAACATAGTCACCTTGCAATTCCGTACATATTGATCAACGATTTAATCCACCTCTTCAGTATAACGCGATTTATTCAACTCTGCAAAATGAGCGGTTTAATCAGTTTCGATCTCGTCGTTTGAAGTGAATCTTCTTCGAATGATCCATTTCTTCAGGTCTGGAGAGAGGAAGTAATCTCAAGTAGACAAAACAGGCGAATGTCTGGTAGTACTTCAACCCGTAAGCCTGGAGTTGTGCTACAACAACCCGAGACATGCGGGCAAGCACACTATCATGATGAAAGAGCGCTTTCTTTTTGGATAGATGTGGACGTTTAGCCTAAATAGCATTCATTAATCGGTCCAGTAGTAAAACATAATACTCCCTGACAACGGTTCTGCCTTTTTCCAGGTAGTCTATAACCACATCACCAAGAGAATCCCCAAAAATCGTAGCCGTGATATTTCCTGAGAGGGGAACCGTTTTCAATTTCTTTAGCTCACTTTTATATGTTTCCACATACTGTTTGATCTCTGACATGTAACAGTGAAGTCATATTTCATTTATTGTTATGGAACGTTGTAAAAATCAGCGGAATCGGAAAGTCTAAACACTCTTTCACTCGTTCAGTGGAATTGGTGTTTTGTCGATTGTTAACGAACCCCTTGAGCGGAAAGCTTTTTCATACTCAAAACATCGTGTAAAGTGTAGCGGACATAATCTGTCAAGAAGTTTGTAATGTCAGCAAGCTCGAGTACTTTCATTGGGGGACCATTTAATAGGACGTTGTGGATTTACGTGACGATTTCGTCGGTCGCAAACATTTTTGTGCTACCGAGATTTCATGATCTTAAATGAATGTACGACCTTCGAAAACGAAGGGAATTTAAAGTGGGATTATTTTATTTTATGTTGGAATTGAATTTTTTTAATATAATATACTTTAAATAGCTCGACCTTCAGTTTTATTCACTTTTCAGAAAATGTCAAAAACATGTTTTCTTTAAATGATCACCAAAAAATATCAATTAAACTCATGCGTTTAAAAAAATCAATTAAACTTCGAAAAGCACGCCATCTAAAGTATCATATTTGGTAAATGTTATCGTTTTCGTCATACTTGAGCCATCTCTGTGTCTGTTCAAGAATTTTCCGAATGACCCTGATATTTCCCGCCAGTGAGCTTTCCTGTACTGAATTGTTAAACTTATTTGTTGTTGTTCATTCTCATTTCTTCTCCATTTTTCACTTAGTCTGTTTAATCTTCTTCATTTTCATTGTAAGCCCACATTTCAACGTGTATATATATATATATATATATGTATATATATATATATGTATATGTATATATGTATATATGTATATATGTATATATGTATATATGTATATGTTATATATATATGTATATATATATATACATATATATATATATACATAAATAATAAAAAGACATATTTTACTTAAAAATACTTCATAGTTCATACTCTCTTACACAGTATGTAAGAGAATTTTGTATGATGTATGTGTATTGTCACCTGAAGAAGCTTAGAAAATTCCAAGTGAAACGTTGTGTATTTAATTTATAAGTTTGTATGGTTGAATGGTTAACCCAAGAAATTAATAAAGGTAATATTTTAAAGTAAAATATGTCTTTTTATTATATTTAATTCTATCTAATCAAGAAGAAAATAAACTTAAATAAATTACATTTAAAGTAATATATATACGTTTTGTCATTCTTTAATTTATCTCAGAATTTTAAAATCGTTACTGTATATAAATATTTTTCATAAACAACAACTGGTGGTAAGTCCCTTACGCCACCGCTTTTTCCATTCATTTCTGTCCCAAGGCCTCTCCTATGACCCCCTTATTTTTTTTTTTTATATTCCCACCTACTCCTCTGTAACGGATCTACAATCAAGTTTTACTCGCGCCAGAGGAGTGTCCTTTACTCTAGCTCGCCTCCCCGCCCGCCGGCTGTATGTCCGGCACGGCAGGTCAGTTCACCGGTTAGCTCTTTTATTTATTTTATAGATATTCATCATACACTGATTACTGAGAGTCCACCACCCTTGTTCTCTCAGCAACAGTCACCCCTATTCTTTAATCTCTCTCTTTTTTTTATATGATATCATACCAACCCAACCAATTAGTTTAAAACAAGCCACGGACCCCTTGTAGTTTCCAAACTTCACCTCAACTGTTAACGTATAATATCTATCTTATTACTCCTTTATTATTTTTTTAAAATCCCTTTGTTAATAATATTTGTTGATTCTTGAATTTTTGAAAAATTTAATTATTTAAGTTACTGTGTAATTAATAACTAAGATCTAATCTTCACTTTATTGATTCACGTTGATTACTTATCATTTGCTAAATGTATAATGGTAATCTAAATTTACTGTCAAATTATAAGACCCCCCTCAAAAAAAAAAAACTCAAATGTGTAATAGAACTATGTAATAAAACTAAAATCAATTCCCATTTAATTAATTTTTTCCTAGAATAGGGTATTTGTCTATATGAATGTTTTTGTTTCAAGAATCATATGTCCATTTTGTTAAGCGAACAGTTACCTAGTTCACAAAGACGGAGAAGCACTATTATATTTACATATGTTTTTCAAGACTTGTTTTTATATTCAATTTCACTTTCACTGTACTTTGCTCTCTCTCATTTTGCATTATCTTCCTTAAAGTTGGTCGAATTTTTTTTTCACTAAAAGTTAGACTAACAAAAGCAAAATGTTAAGGAAATCAATTCTTATTGCCTGGAATAGCTAAACTAATAACATCAGAAATATGTTTTTTTTTTTTTTGTAAAAATATATGAAATTAAACATTCTATAATTTATTAAATTTGAAATCCTATATATATATATATATATATATATATATATATATGTGTGTGTGTGTGTGTGTGTGTGTGTGTGTGTGTGTGTGTGTGTGTGTGTGTGTGTGTGTGTGTGTGTGTGTGTGTGTGTGTGTGTGTGTGTGTGTGTGTGTGTGTGTGTGTGTGTGTGTGTGTAAAAATTTAACTAGTTGGAAAACTTTTTTATGAAATAATCGGTTCAAAATAGTATTAAAATTGATTTCAAACGGAATTTGTTACTATAGCGTTCAACATAGTATTAATCCATGCATATATAGTAACAATTCTCAACCCTTTCTACCACCAGCGCTACTATTTTCTAATGCAGAATGTATTGATGATTTTGTTATATCTATAGCATTATGTTAATGAAAATACGATATTTTAATGTGGCCTGTTTATTTTAAATTTCTGTTCTATTTTGTTTTGTGAATTTGATACGTTCATTATTCGCTCTCAAAAATATATTGCAAAGAATTAAAAAAAAACAAAAAAAACTACTTAATGGCTAAATGATCGTATATATAAAATGTTAATTAATTAACAGAGTTAAAGTGGAGTACTACTGTAATTTTACTGTTTTTATACTCTATTTATAATAACCCAAGGGAATTTTATAAATTAATAGAATGTAAGTTACATCAAAATAAATTAAATTAATTAAATAATAAATTAATTACTTGTCAGCTCGACTATAGGACAGTGGTAGAGAGAAGAGTGGGGGAAGGGGTTTTTTGTTTACATTTAAATTAAGTTGTGAGTGAATAAATAAATGAATATGCTGCGGTTTGCTTTTAGTGTTGGATGAATGTAGGGGTAAAGAGGAGGCGACTGGAGTGTGAAAGGGAACGAGGAGGAGGTTATCAAATAAATGTGTGAATATTCATGAAAGAGACTGCTTGCTACTATTACTAGATTCGGGGAAAAGCGGGGGAAAAGGGTTTATTATTATGGAAGAAGAGTTGAAAAGGCGGGGGAAGGGTACGGTTCGCAGGATATCATTAAAAACAATTGGGAACGATAATAAACCATCAGACCATCATTCTGATACTGCCTACCTGATCGTATCATGTCAAATCGGCTGTCCATTTTACTATATAATATGTTGTTGTAAAGAGAGTAATTATGAGTGCCCAATTAACATTTATTAATTATTTAGCAGGCAGTGGTAGGTTGTTCATATTATTATTGTTATCGTTATACGGTAGGTAAAAATGTACGTATGTGTTTTTGTGTGAGTTTATCCTCTGTATGTTCGTGTGTGTATGCATTTCCGTATTTGTGTACGCTCGGTACTTCGTTTGTAATATGTATTTGTGTTGAATTATATCGTTGTAGTGGTGTAGAGAGCGCTATAAGTGGGAGAAAATGGAATGAAATGATCATTTGTGAGAGAAACATGTGCGGCGCTCGCCACCCTGTGCCTTCACTTCTTCTTCTATCCCCCTCCCGTTTACTCCTTCTTCTAAAGCACCCTTTAACCCACCAACGCTTCCTTTCCTAAACCATCTGAAACCCTGCACGCTACAACATATACAAATACTTAAACCGTTTCTCTTTCTCTCACTATATATTTCTCTCCTCCCTAATGAAACACAACTTTTGCACCGAATTAAGAGTTGCTTCATTTGCATCCCTCCCTTTTACCCCTCTTATTCACCTTCCTTTTCAACCGTTCTAACATTTCCCCCTCCGGTTCATCTACACCCACCGCCTACATAATGTTTCATCATGTTTTATAAATTAACCCTTAGTTTAAGCTTGTTACTGGATGCCTAACTGTAATGCTAATACCATCCTGAAAGCTAAATTCGACTCAAACTACTATATTACACTACTGCTTGTATACTTGCTTTCTACTCTTTGTTTACTTTATTATACACGCATAACTCCCAAAAGGATTAGTTATGTTTTTAATTGTAGTTATAATTTATTCTTTCTTATTGTATAATAATTATTATTATTGCTATCGTTATTTACAAAGAGTCAGACAATTTTAATATTATTTTTCACAAATTTGCTTATAATTCGTACATACATCGCATCAATATTAAATGTTTTTACGTTAACTACGACATTATAAGTAACTATGACCTTATGTTATAAGTACTGAATTGTAGGTCTAATTTAGTGCGGTAATTTTTATATATTCTAATATTACTGTTATTTTAATTTGATTCGATTTTTGTTTTTAGATTCTTATAAAACTATTTTTAGACGCTTTTCAGTTTACAGAAAATAGATTAAAATTGTATATTTTAGGATAATTAAAGTTCACTGAAATTAAAATTTACTAAAACTACAGATTCATTTTTTCTCTTTTATTAAATATCGTCTTTACAAGGATAACGAGAAAATGCATAAAGACCGTTTACAAAAAAAAAAAATTATTAACACCTTAACTTAGATTCATTTCAATTCATTAAAAAATCATCAGTAGATTAAGAAATAATATATGGAAGAGTAAATAAACCTATTAAATATTAAATAAAAAAGAAAATCTTTTTATGGTCTTTCATAAGTAATGTTTGTTTGTTAATTAATTTTAACTACTTTATTTTAGTTTTTAGCAGAATTCAAAAAAAGGATGTTCTCAATTCAACCAGTACTGGTTGTATATATAGATTTCTTTTTTCTGTCCGGACATAACTTATTACCGTAACGTATTTATTGATTTTTGAAAAGCTTCTGCATACGTTTTTCATCGGCTCTTTCATTTCAATATTTTCTTATTGAGCCCTCCTAGCAATCAATCGACGTGATCGTTCTTCAGGCATTTCATTGCAAATACGTTCATGAATCGATAAACACCGGTCCGATCTTTGTTCTAAAGTCTCATCTGAAAGGAACTTGAGGATTAAATCATGTCAACGTTCCCTATTTAATTGCGTTTCTTTTGAGTACTTAAATTTCACGTATTCCTGCACTTTAGACAGCCTTACTCATGCACGATATTAGACTCTTCACTCTGAACCGGCATCCTTTTCCTCAGATTTTTTAGTCGTTTTAAATGAACCTGTTCTGTTTCAAGCAAATGTTCTTTACTATTACGAACAGTAATCCTTTTGTAGTCCTACTTATATTTCATCTGCGAAAGAGTTACAAAACTAAAAATAATAATATAAATTTTTTGAAAAAATTAAACCGACTCTAAAAAATTATTTTTTTAAATATTGCTCTGAATATGAAAAATACTATTCCGCTGCGCCCTCAATACAATCTTTGAAACTTCTTTTTTGAAGTCGGCCAAATTTAAAATTATAAATTAAAGGATTCAAATAAATGTTGTAATTGTGTAATTTATTTAAAATTTTAGCGCCCAATTAAAAATAAGTTTCAAAGATTGCATTGAGGCCATAAAAACAAATTCTTTCTTTCCTTTGCAGACAATATTTTTTTAAATTTTAATTAATTTATTTTTGTAATATTTATTCCGCTACTATTATAATGCTTATTTAACACTTAAATGGCCATCCAAATTTTACATTTGTATAAACATTTTTTGTTAACGGTTTTTGAGTTCTTATTTATAATTTATTTTAATAACCTTTTCATTTGTATTTTTATCATATTTATTATTAGAATTTGTTATATTTTTTTTATGTATTTTTTTATTTTTATTTGATGATTAATTAAAATTGTGTTTATTCTTGAGTGATGTATATTATTCTTTTTATAAATTTATATAACTATAATATCCCTTTTTTACTTCCTTGTGAAGTACAAGAAAGTATTGTAATGGCAAAAAATTACGGTTTTCAGATTTCAACGGTAATATCCATTTTGACCATCCCTGAATCCATTTTGACTAGTTTCGGCGTGACGCCTGTAGGTAAGCACGTATGTATCTCGCGTAATTGAAAAGCGATTAGCCGTAGGATGTTGAAATTTTGTGTTTAGGACTTTTTAACATCTAGTTGTGCACCTTCCCTTTTGATTGCAATCGACGGGATCAAAAGTGTCCAAAAAAAATAAAAAAAATAAAATATGGATTTTGGACTTTTTCTTAACTGCAGTAATAAGCTGTCATTGAGAGATTTTCAACTATATATCATAAGTGGTGCTTATTTTCATTGGTTCCAGAGTTATAGCCAAATAAAACTGTAATTAATGAAATATTTGCATCTTACAAGGGGAAGGCACATCGGTTCGAATCCGACTTCGTATACATATATATTTTTTTTAAATTTAAATATATTGATTTATTAATAATTAACTGTAAACCTCTAACTGAAAAATAAATTTACAATAAATAATAATTCAGTACCAATAAACAAAATATGAAGAAATCAAAAGTTATTAGTGAAATAAAATTTTATGTACTTTTGATTTTAATTCAAAAATTTTTACAGAAGTTAATAATTATTAATAAATCAATATATATAAATTTTTTAAAAAAAATTGTTAAATATATGTATATGAAGTCGGATTCGAACCCGATGTGTCCATGGTTACGGATGCGACACGTTCTCACTTAGAACTACATAATTATTATGCGTTGTTCTCACCTCATAAACTACTTGAGCTACGTGAAACAAAATAAAGTAAACTAATATAGAATGCTGATACAGACACCACAAAAAAATGTGATACAATGTGGTGTCTACCACAATACAATTGTGTATCCGCTTTATTAAAGAATTGGAGGATCGTATCTTACTTTTAAATGAAATAAATTTAAATGGAGAGCAGCAAAAAATGTGTATATTTAAAAGGTGTACAAAGTCATATGGTGTCCATATCAGACATTTTTAATTTTATAACTACTTCAAAAAAAAAAATTATATAAAAATTTTTCAATTTTCAATCTGATTCATAGAATATTTATATCCTACTAAATTTATTTGATGAAAAATCCCTTTTCGATAGTGTAATAATTTGTTTTTGAATGAAGTATTTCGCCTTTTGTTAAAAAAAAAAAAAAAAAAAAAAAAGACAATGGATAAAATTAAATTTTCTATTTTAATAATATTAGAGAAATTTAAATATATTATGTCGTCAGAAAAATAGAAATAATGGGAAAACATTTATCTGTGAACAGAAATATACACGTTATAAGTTATGCGGGCGATTTGATTGTAATAGGCAAAAGAAGAAATATAACCGAAAACAATGCCAAAATTATTGAGGTTGGAGAAAAAATTGGTCTAAATGTGAGTGAAGAGAAATCTATGTATGTGACAACACACAGGAAATTAACTTATGGAATTAATCTTCACATGAATGGGACGTCTTTCGAAAGAGTTGAATTTAAATACCTAAACGAGCCGTAATGAAGTCTGTAAGAAGATTTAAAAAAATTACCTTTTGGAAACGCGTGCTTTTATTCCACGATTAAGCTATCGAGCTTTCGATTATTATTAGAACGGATTAAAATTAGGATATATAAAAAATAACAACTTCACCGGTTGTCTTAAATGGTTGTGAGAGGTGGTCGTTAAGATTAGTGGACGAAAGAAAGTTTAAAGTTTTTTAGAATAAAATTCTGAGAAAAATACTTGATCTTGTAATTAACCAAAGTATTGGGTAGTGGAGAAAGCGGCACAACTTTGAACTGCATAGATTATATTAAGAGTACGAATGTAGGTAGAATTATTGAAAGTCGTGGATTGAGCTGAACGGGACAATATGCGAATGGGAAATGAAAGTGTAGCTGCTATGAATTTATTTGGGAGATCCAATGGAAAAAAAACCTTGGGTAGACCCAGGAGAAGTTGAGAAGATAATATTAGATTTATTTAATCTGGCGATAGCGTATCGGACGATATTTGGAGCACCGTGGTTCGTCAGAAACGTCACTCTTCGGTACGATGCGGGACTACACACCGTATCCGAAGTGGGGGTGGCGCAGGCACGCAGACTGTTCGGGAGAGCGGCCGTTCCGAACACGGCCATCTCCGAGATATCTGCCAAGAGGACCGTACTCCACAGTGTATAAGAAAACAGCCTCATGCCGTATTAAACGAACCACCGTGAAGAGGCGTACGAGAGTCAAAAAATGACAACAGGCTTAGGAGCCTATATATCACGTAACCTATAAATGAAACCGCGCGAAAATTCCGGCCGCGAAAGTAACCGTTTTCGCAATTAAATTTTGTTAAAACTATAAAAAGTTAGACAACACCCCACACCGTTCCACGAACAGACCACAATTTCATTTAGTGAGCATATGCGACTCCCTCCGGAGAATGGGGCGCATTTCTCCCTTCAAATAACTAGGGCTTCGTTAGGGGCACTCCTGCTAGCTCATTGGTACTGGTACCGAAAGGACTTCAGCGGATGGACTGAAGGGGAATCAAGTCGGGATTACTAGGTTCAAAAGCTTAGTCTCTCACGGTCAGAACCAGTAAATAAATTTCACGCTGATCCATACGGATAGGAACGCAGATTACCAAATCCGTCCATAAATAAAACTTAAAATTTATAACCGCCACTAAATAAACGATGAAATCCGCCCGATAATAGAAAGATATAGCAGCAAGGGACATTGTCCAGGCTCTGAGATCTGCAGGGAGAAATATTGAAACTCCCGCCATTCTTGCGTTCCGTTCCGTTCCTAACCTGGCGAAAGTAGGGTGTAGGAACCGCGATTGGGTTAGATGTTGTGCTCAAGGTAGGAAGGATTGAAGGACTTTTGTTAGTACAACTATGAATTTGCGAATTCCTGAGGCCATGGAGTAAGTAAATAAATTAATGAATTTAGGTTTTTTAATAAGGAAGTATTAAGAAACTACAGGATCTACATATGATTTATAGATCGGTTGCGATCATGAAGAAGACCTACTTTTTATTCTTATTTTTGGTATTTTTCTTTTATAACAGTTTCTGATTTTAACTTTCTTGACTTTTTTGGAATTTTTTGTAGCCCGGGTTGGTTTTAAATAATTTTTTTTTTTAGTTTTATGGGCATCAAGTGCTCCATTAACCCGATGGAGAATTGTCGCGTATAAAAAAAAACCATGACTGACCGGAATTCAAATCCGGGACCTCCAGTTGAATTGCTGAGACGCTACTACTCCGCCACGGAGACCGGCTAATTTTATTATGAATATGGCTCTTTAAACTATCATTTACATTATTATTTAGATAATTCTTTTCTTTTTTTTTTTATTTTTACTACTGCTTGCCTTTTCCATAGACCCTCATGGTTTTTATTGATTTTTATTTCTTCGTTTTTTTTGCTTAAAGTAATTTTAAAAAACTCTTCGCCTACAATCAATGTAATTCATTTTTAAAAAATCATTTGTTTTTACATTTTAGATGTTACAATTTAGGGATTTTACAACCTTTTCATGTTGTTTAGTTTTATTTTTTATTATTCAAGTTTTTATTTTCTTTGGTTCCTTTAATTTGTTATAAAATCGATCCTTAATAGTTCTACATTCATTCTAAATGTTTCATGTTATAATATTTAAAATGCAAACTTCGTCGTCATTTAATATCTGTAGTTATTATCATTTTATGGGAATTTTCCATCTTGGTAAATAAAGGTTGATTGATATTTAAACAATGTTTTTATAGTGAAAACTTATGAAAAATAAAATTTAGTTAATATACTCCAAATGATAAAATGACTGTGTATCTTATCAGTTGTTAAAATTTGGTTTAAAAACTTTCTTTTTTTCCGTTTAGCCCCCGGAAACATCGCAAAGTATTACTTCAGAGGATGAATGATTATATGTATGAGTGTAAATGAAGTTTTGTCTTGACACAGTCTCAGGTCGACCGTTCCTGAGATGTGTGGTTAATTGAAACCCAACCACCAAAAAACAAGATTCCACGATTTAGTACTGAGATTCGTATAAAAGTAAATCCGAGTAATCTATTCTATTTTTTAAAACAGGAAATTTCTGTGCCGCACTCCTTTTAATAGGTTATCATCAGAAGGGACATTCGTCTTTTAAAATTCTGTTGTTTTTTTTTCTAACCCCTTAAAAATTGGAGAAAATAGTTGTATTAAAATTTCAATACTATTTATTTGAGATATATCACTAAGAAAAAGTTAATAAATAATTTTAATTTTTAATTTTTTTTGTTATTTAATTGTTAATTTTTAATTAATGCATTTCTTAGTTTTCGCATTAAGTTTCATTTTGGAGTTTTTAACTATTTAACAGTATTTGTTATAAAATCTTAATATAATTTATACTTCCTTGTACGAAGTAAAGTATTGTGATCGCGAAAAATTTCGGTTTTCAGATTTTAACGGAAACGTCCATTTTCACCATACCTGAATCCATTTTGATTAGTTTCGGCGTAACATCTGTATGTATGTATATACGTACGTATGTATCTCGCATAACTCAAAAACGATTAGCCGTAGTACGTTGAAATTATGGATTTAGGACTGTTGTAACCTAGTTGTACACCTCTAGTTTTGATTGCAATTGACTGAACCAAAAGTGTCCAAAAAAGGTCAAAATTCACAAAAATTTTGATTTTATTTTATTTTTTATTAAAATTTGGACTTTTTATTTTTTATTTAAATATATTGATTTATTAATAATTTATTAACCTCTGATAGTAAAAAATGTACAATAAATAATAATTCAATAATAACAATAAAAAAAAATATACAAAAAAACATCCGAAGTTATTAATGAAATAAAATTGTATGTACTTTTCATTTTAAAAGTGTGTATATGTAATTTAATGCGCGTCCAAGGAAGTCATGTGGTGTTCACATCAGATTTGGTGATATATCTATTATTCATTTTTGTTTTCATTTTGTTGATGGTTACATCATAATAATGTAAAAAAAATAGTATTAGATAGATATAAAATTTACATTTATTTAAAGAGTAATAAAAGGGTTTTTACTTTATCTTAATATTTCAGGTAAGATTATTGCGTTAATAATTGTATAAATATTTGATGTTAATAAAAACTAATATTCTAGCAATTGTGTTATTGTCCACTTTATTGTAGAAGGAAGTCATGTGATGTCCAAATCAAATTTTTTTAAGTAACTAAACGATCAATCATGAATAAACGTTAAAAAATGATTTATGAATTACAAAAATAATGAATGAAAAACTGCAGAAAAATATATAAAATAAAAAAAGGAAAAATTTAATAATCCTTTACGGTTGGTTTACATTTAATTCGTTTATATTCACAGATCTTTATTAAATACCATAATTTTATTATATGTCGTTTGAAGAATTATTCGATATCACTTTTGCAAGATTTATTATAACTGATTTTTTATCACTGATTTAACTGGTTTGACGCCTTTATTTATTATTTTATTCGTACATATTCAACATATTTCCTACATTCTTAATTATTTATTTCATACTTTTAACAGTTTATACTTTTACTTCTTTCAATAATGCTGGATACTACGATACTCTATTGTACTGGACCAATATTTTTTTTTAAATATTTTTTTAATCAATAATTCTGTTTTGTTTTTGTATTAGATAAAACTAGCAAATTTTAATCGTATCTTCTATTAACTTTGTTTCTTTATGAATTAATTAATTATACATTGCTTTAAAAATAATAATAATAATAATAATGACCGCTGTTGTGTCTTTTTCTTAACAGTTTCTTTCTTTTTAAAAATCTCTTAAAAAAATGTAACTGGTTTATTTTATTGACACTAATATACAAAACTTTCCTGGACTTAAGTGGCGGAATTGAAGTAGTGTTAAATCCGAATAATTTATTCTATTTTTAAAACTACGATTTTTTTTACCGCATATACAGTTTTTTTGAAAACTTTCCCGGTTCCTACCTGTCGTCCTTAGATATTTTCCTAAGTTCCTTCATCAATTCTCTTAATAAAATTTAATTCTTCTAGTTTTTTACCGTATTTCCATTTTTTTGTTTTCAAATAAAAATGGTTAATAGAACAGTTTAAAAACACATTTATTAATCATATAAAGAATATGTAGAGTATATTCAATTTCTTATTTTAAAAGAAATTTATATCTTATCAATATAAAAAAAAATTAACATTAAATGTTAAATTTTATATATATGATATATTAAGTGAATAAATTTATTTTTATGTCATGTGATTATAACTTCTGGCACGTTCCAGAAGTATAAAATATATAAACGAGGTAAATGATAATAGAAAGGTTCTGTAAAAAAAAAAAAAAATAGGCTAGAGAATAGAGTATTGATTTAAGTTTATTAGTTTCAACGGAATAGTATACTGCTATAAGAATAAACGGTACATTAAAGGGTTATATGTTATATATGTGAACAAGAGAGTGGAAGGTTAGGGAGAGAGGATGTCGGGAAAGAAACAATAGAAACTGAATTTCCTCCGCGTACATGTGTGTCGGTGTGTGTGCGGGTACGTGGACCTGATTGTATTGTGGAAGGGACGAATTGATGGTAAAAGGGGGGGATTTGGAAGGGGAAGCGCTGACTCGACAAGATATTGTGTGGAAGAAGAGAAGCGGGGCCCCCAGGGGGGTTTCCTACAACTTCATTGAATTCAATATGGCGCCATTCCACACCGTATTGCTTCCACATACTCGGCTCATCAAAACCGGAGATTCTCCCTGCACGGCTATAGAAGATACAGCGCCCCCTCGCTCTTATTACAGTATCGGAAAGAAACCTCTACTCGCCTTATACTGTATACCGTACGTACTCCTTGTCCCTTCGTAGCCTAACACCCCTCTCTGGACAGACACAACTCACAACGGCTTGTTCTCTTGCCGAACATAAAACACCGCGCTCTACCTACCGAACAGCCATATCTGTCCAGTTTTATCCGAATATCGTTTCTCCAGTTCCGGTTCCTTATTTCCTCTTCCAATAGAATATATATTTATAACTTATACGTTTATATTTTTTATTATACAAAAGAAAATTGTACTACGTACATACATTTCCAAAAAAAGAACCCCCAGATCGTCAATTTTGCTTGTTTTTTCTTTATCATAATATTTTTATCTTTATCACAACCGTAGACCATGAAAAGATGTAATATTATCGACGGCAGTTTTCCAATTCATTTTGATTCTGATTTTTATTTTATTTTCAGGTTTTTTTCTTTTCTAAAATAATATCACATTTTATCTAACGGAATAAAATAAAAATTATTTTGTTGGTAATTTATAATACGAATAGTTTATAAATGCATCTAGTTATTATACTGAGGGTCAGTATATTATCGGTTCCTTTTAAAATTATATGTTTTTTTTATAAAAATAAAAACTAATGATTAGTTTAATTATACACTCACATGTATTAATATACTTATATTGTACGCGCCCATATATCTATAAAAAACATGGATTTTTCTTCAGAGATGGAATTACATGAAAAATAAAGGAATGCAAAAAATAGAAAGAGAAATGAATCATATATAAGCAATATAGTATACTCCGAAAAAGAGAAATATTTAGTATGTGATGTGGTACGTTTCATTCTACATGAAACTACAATCTTCGCTACAATAAATTATCTTACATTACTGAGTACGTAAGATAGGTATATTTTTATGAAGCGAATCGAAACATTTTTACTTTAGTATTTAATTAATCGGTAAGATTGGATGGTTTGATTAATTCTTTCCTCCTTCCCTTCCTCATAAGATAAATTCCTCTTTGTTATTTACATTTTATCTTATTAATACGTTTTATTTGTATATTTATCTTCATCTTATGTTTTGTCTACCGACCTAAGACATTTCTTCAGTTTATACAGTTACCTAACTGAGATTATGTTGGCGTAACTAATATACCAGAAATAATGTAACGTGTCATTATTCCAGAAAATGTATAATAATATAAGTCTTTATTGGTTTTTACATAAAATAAATTGAAATAACGTACTTTATTAAATTAATTTTGAAATCAGGCCGATTTACTTTGTATAATAATTCTATTAGAGTTTTTATATATCGCTTATTACGGCGACTTCCGTTATATCATTTTGCCAGGGCTCCTTTTCACTTCCTTTTATTTCTCTTCCCGTAATAGTAAGTCCATAGTGTTACATGTTCGAACCATCTTCTATAGATATATTTAATGACATACCTAGCCCAATTCCTTACATGAGGTTTGAGCATTCTTACAGTTTTCTGTATATCCTAGCTTCTGTTTCTTGTCTAATTACCGAAAATCGAATTTTATCTCCTTTTTTCATATCTTTCATGCTTCACTTCCATCGCCATTTGTGTTGCTCATCTTCTCTAATTTGTACCCTCTCAACTAATTGATTTATCGTTTCCGAAGCGCCATCCCCGTGCCTATCAATAACACCGAAAGACAATAAAATAGTCGTTTCCCATATCTAAATTTCAAACTAGACTGTAACATCAAATATTTATTTTTGAGTCTACTAGAAACATCTAAATTCTATTCGTGTCTCTTAAGCGAGTGTTGATTGCAACCTAACGACAATTTTGTCTTATAAATATCCAAAGCCACCTCTTAATTTGTCAAAGATAATTGAAGAAATTCAATTATAAGATTCTAACAAGAAGCAAACGCTAATTCTTTCTTCCTTTCGGGAGCGAGGTCAACGCCTTCACCCTTCTACACCACAGTTCCATCATAGAATTCCTAACAATCTACCTCTACCTTGAAAACGAATAGCTTACAAAACCGAGGCTCAACGCCAAAACGCCGATCTTGGAGAAGTAAGCGCCAAAGCGGACCTCTAGCCACCCGGGTTTCTACTCTATCTATTAGAGCATTAAATTCCTTTGACCACTCTCTCCAGAACCAATAATCTAAGGAAGCTAGCGACTATATTCCGCTCCCGTTGGATTTTCCAATTTTAAATAACAAAAATAAATTTCATCATAATAATTGACTAAGTAATAAGATCGGATTAGTGCCACTGGCGAATCCATGGGGGGGGGGGGAGCCATGACCCCTTGAAAATTAATGTGGTGATTTTTTAAAAAGATAAAAAATAAGCAACACCTTTAAAATTTAAAAAAATAGCGAGTCAATAAAAAAAAATGTTTTCTTTTTAAAATCAAATAAAAATGTGTGAAGATAATCTTTGTGTTTTTTCTGAAGCCAAAAAGAGAATTTTCGAATTTCCTTTCAATGTTTGAAGCTGTATGCAACTTATATAATTAGGTAAAATTAAAATTTTGTGTACGGCCCGGTAGTGGCTTAATCCGTTACTAATTTGATTAATATTATTAGTATTACATCTAATTTTACTAACAGTATATTTTAAAATCTAAAAATTCATTATAAAAAATAAAGAATTGAAACCTTACATAAATATTACATAAAATTATTTTTAACTTAATATTTTATACAATAAATATACAAATAAATTACATTGTATAAAATATTAAGTTAAAAAACAATTAAAATAATATTCTCTACAAACTCCTATTCCTTATTAATATTTAGATTATCTTAAGCCTCGATTTATGGTTTATCCCCTCGTAATCACGTATTTTCTGCTTAACGTATTCGCGCGCATGAGTAAATAATTAAATATCTTTAAACCAATGGTGGATGTGCAAGTATTTTATCTGCAAACACTCTACTCTATCCCACTATTAAAATAGCTACAACATATCTCAATTAAAATGAAGCGACATTACAAGATTATCATTAATATTTTAAAAAGACAATAATTTCATTTTTTAAATGGCTAGTTGAAAAATTAAACATTCTCTTGGTCAGGAAACTAATAATATTCAAGTAAATTAATATAAATATTGTGTGTATGTGTGTGTGTGTGTGTATATATATATATATATATATATATATATTTATTTATTTATTAAAAAAATAATTGAATATGCTAACAAAAGACATTATTTTTTATAACATTAATTGATTCATTGGTATTTTAGAAATCTCCGAATGACATAAAATTTTGTAGATTCAGAGCCCTTGGGCGGTTCCACGCCATGTTCATTTAATACGTCATAGATGCAGGTATAGAACTGTCGCCTGTTAATCCCTGGTTCGCCGTACCAAAATGCGTTAGTATTACAGTATAGTAATAAAATGGTGGTCGGAAGTTATTATTCACTAGCCAATACTGTAAAAATCACTATTAATCTAAATATACTGGAATTGTTAACAACTCAAACGAAAAAGCCAAGGTTAGTCGTCTGCACAGCTTCAACATTCAACTAATATTACTTTTATTATCATTAAACAATAATTTTTTTATTAAAAATAAAATTAAAAAAAAAACACATTAATATAAAGAAAGAGCGATTGAAAGATTGATGAAATAAATTTGAAAAATTACGCTCAAAAACTGTTTAAAAAAGTAATTTTATTAGAATTTAAAACTAGATGGCCATTTCGGTTTTTAAACAATCATTAAATACAAGGAATAATTATTAAAAAAAATGGCCGGAAACAAATAAAAAAATAAAATGGCAATAAACAAAAGATTTAGAATAAGTAGGAAAAACTAAGAAAAATTGAAAGTTGAATAAAGATGCATTTGATTCTTTATAAATATAGAAAAGACCAGAGAAGGCAGCTGTAGTCCAACATTGTTTTGGAGTCTACCACGAAATTAGTTTATTAGAACGATAGTTTTAATAAGAGATAAGTATTAAAAATTAAAAAACACGACTGTCAAATAAAAACGCTCTTTAGTATAGGATTATTAAATAGCGTTCGAGTGACAATTTTATATATAATAATTTTCTTTTCAATTTTTTTTAAATTTATTAAACACATATATATAATATATATATATATATATATTTTTTTTTTTTTTTTTTTTTTTTTTTTTTTTTTTTTTTTTTTACTTCTAAGGCCTCAAAGGACCACTTTAGTCAGAATAATTCAAGTCTTTTTTGCCGATCTTTTTGCCTTCAAGTTTTTACTTTCTCCCAATATTTAGTCATAATGATCTTGCTTTACGATCCTCTTCTGAATAAACCCTTGTTGTATAATTAAAAGTTCTTACTTTAAAGTTGGTATTCGGATCTTTAATAACAAATTTTAATTTTTCGGATTTATTAAGTAAATCTTCGTAAGTCAAATTTAATTCTTGCATATCTTCTTTAATTTCTTTGATCCATAATTTTTTAAAGACCAAAATCGATCGATAATTCTCTTAGTAATCCTATCCTGCGGTAATCTTAACAAGTGTGCACAGAAAGAAATTAGCTCCTTCTTCGTAGTATCAATTAAGGATTCCAAGTTTTCGTACAGAAATTTATTAGGCAATAATAATCTGTACTGATTTTCGTGTTTATATTTTTTGTTTATGCAGGTTCTAAGAATCCTGCGTTCAACTTTACGCAAAGGTTCAGTCCTATTTCTCTGATTTAATCTAAATAAAGTCTCGCTCGCGTAAGTAATTACTGGTTTAACCACAGTTTTGTAATGTCTATTTTTAGTGTTAATCGAGAGCGATTTTTTGTTGTAAGTATTTTTGTTCACTTGAGGCCCTTTAAATAATTTATTAAGTCTTTCGGTCAGTTTTGTTTTTCGTTACAATTACAAGTAATGATCTCTCCAAGATATTTAAATTTTTTTACAAGTTCTACTTTGTTTCCATTAATATTCACAGAATTAATAACTAAAGGATCTATAGCCATCATTTTAGTCTTTTCGTAAGAAACACATATATATATTGCATATAGATTTATATAACCTATGACAATCCCAGTAACGTAAGGATTCCAACGCGGTCATACATCTAAATCCGTTCAGCAGTTGAGCTGCTACTGTGGAACAAGCGTATATATATCGTAAGTACATTCACTCTTTTTTGGGCAGTCGTATGAAAAAAAGTCCGTAATAACATTAGGTAGCTAGGAAATTTACTTGTACTTTATCAGTAATGCTGGGAGAATTTCATCGGTAAATAATGAATACGGGACCAATATCTATAATAGCCTTTTAGAATTTTAATTTATTTGATTGTATTTGTGAAACTTTTATACCAAAAGAAGATTAAGCTGTTATCCCATTTCTTAAGTTTTTTATTATACGGGAGGATATATTTCTGTGAATGTTGTTTGAAGATGAATGCTTTCTCTGTTTTTATTGAAATACATTTTTATCTTACCCTACATAAAGAACGCGTATTAGGTCATATTGGGGCCAATCTGAGCTGGAATGATTTAGACTGTTTTCAAGTTAAATTTTCACTTTCGACTGAAAAGTCTTAAACAATACTTCATTGTTTTTAGTAAGCAGTTTTTTCTAGTCGATAAACACACATGTAAAAACTATTTGTTTATATTATTTTTTCATTGTATTTTTTTATTTTTTATGTTAAATGTTTGGTTGTTTGAATACTAATTTCTCAATGGACATCTTAGTTTTAGATGTTTATTTTTTTTTTATAAACTACTTTTTTAATTTTTTTTTATTAAACATAAGTGTTGTTAAAGATAGTTTTTTTTCTTATTAAAAAAAAATACATTTTTATCGTATAATTATTTATGTACATTCTTAATTACAAATTTACTAAAATATATGTATATTTGTAATAGTGAAAATTTGCCGGTTGAAGTACAAACCTTAATGAATTTAATTAATGAACTGTGAATTGTGAATTTTATCACTTTGTGAGCTGGATGATTCGAATCAATCGAATAAATAATAATATAAAAATAGTGTAATTAAATTTACGTTAATTAAATAAATTAAAAAATTTCTATTTAACAATAATGGGTTTCCCTTGGAGAATGCGTGTGAATCTAGTGATGAGGTATGCGAACACCTCGTGGCAGGCTAGACCGATCATCACCATCATCTGGTTTTGGGAAGTGCTCTTATAATATCTCTGCAAAAAATTGTCCCATTTTCAAAATTCAAACGGGGTATTTGTTAATAGGTTAAAAGCTAAACTTTGCTTGAATCAGGTACTCTCTCGATCTAACAGATCACGGTTTCGGAAATGTTAACTAAAAATGAAAAATTATTTATTAAAACGTGTAAATAATTAATAATCGGTTACGGTGCTGCACGTCTCATTCGAGCCGCTATGTGGCGAGCTGCTAAATTCTCATGCTCCTTTCTTACAGTGAGCTGTTTCCAAGATATTTTTCAGTAGAGGTATTTTCAATAGAGGTCTTACTGAAATTGAAGATAACGTATCGTGTATGATTCGTAATCAACGCCAAGTACAAATTACTGAAGATAAATTGATGAAAATTTGTATGCATGTTTTTCTTACGGTGAAACTGCACACTAAGAAAGGATTTTGTGAAATTCTGAATTTAAAGGGGTAAAACGGAGTAACAATGAAATTTACTGTTTTTTTTTTTTTTTTAATTTCTCGATAATAAATGAAGAAATCAATCTAATTTTTCGCGAGTGTAATCTTCATCTGAATAAAGCAGTTTCTAGATTTTTCAAATTCGACCATAAAACGGGTGAAGAAAGGAAAAAATTATATATATTTATAAATGGTCGTCTACTCAAACTGTAGATTGATGAAACCGATTGCAATATAGAAAGCGTAGAACACACTTGACAGGTATTCATGTTAAGAATAATTAGTTTGATAGCCAATTATTTTCTTATCCAACTGTATTAACTACTGGTCAATGAATTAACCTGATAAGAATATACACAATATGCTAATATGCTAAGAATTTAATGTAGGCTTACATGTACATTCTTAACGAAGACCTGTTTATTATACGTAGATTATAAAAAAAAAAATATTTGTTTTTATATGAAAATAAAATTGTTCGTAAGTAATTTATCGTTGAGAATATGTATTTTATAATTTATAATAATATTTGTTCTTTATTTTATTATTTTAATAAATTCTTAAGAGTAAAAAGTATACGGTTAGGGTACTCAGGCAACATAGGCACGGACTTACAGTCGTCATGGGACGCCCTCGACTTGTTATCGGGTTTTTAGTAACTACTATTCTCGCGGTGATGTTGCTTTTATAGTCGCTTTTATCTGGCGAACAGAAATTTGCAGCTAACACGGTCTGTAAACACGCGACTCGAGTCAGATGTGCTACGATTACTACTACTACTAGTATACGAGTATAATAGCAATTAATGCAAATAAGACCTTCCAGCTAACATCAAAGCCGTTTTTACGGCGCTAGGAAATTTTTCACAGTAATAAACTCTTGAAATAACAAAGCTCTTTTTACGCTTACATTTAACTTACTACAAAACTCAATCGAGCAAGTTTTAAAAGTACTTTAATTTTACGGGTTTTTTATGACCGATATAAAAGTTGAATCTAATTTCAATTCACTCTACAGATGTATCCTTATCGTTTAACACGAGTATAAAACAAGCATTTACGCGGTCTGAGTTATTGTCTCGTCGTCTGGTACGAACAAAGATCTCATCTCTCGTGTCGTGTCAGTAAAGTGTCCAGTGGATTATAAGCTATATAAAGTAAAAATAATTTATTGCCGTACCGTTCTTTTAAACGATAAACTTATTAAGAAAGCTATTAAAAACGTTATACCACGTTATACATTACGACAACCTTAATATTAAGTGGTAATTCAGAAGTGACAGCTTATTTTTTTTAAAAGTTTTAGAAATTAATTAAAACATCATCCACTCAAAGATACATATAATTTCTATCGTAATCTTTGAAATTGTTTTATCTTTTATTTTTATTTGATATTACAACGTGTATTTAAATTATTATTGTCTTTTCCCCTTATCAGCAACCGTTGGACCGGTTTGATGCATTTTATTCTTGGCTATTTTGTGTTAATTTTTTAATCTCGACATCCTTACTTCATCCTACATTCTCAGTTATTATTTTTATACATTCTATACTTACCCAAAGATAAAAATATAAAATGTTCAAATTCACTGATAACATCGTTCTGTTGACGAAAGCAAAAGAATTTGTAAATAATACTGAAAATATAGATTTATTTTAGAGATCTAGATCACTTCAATTTGGAATTAATTAAGGAACATTGATAAAGGTAGAATGTATGACAGAAATAAAGTATAATGAAAGACTAACAAAGTATTATGTAAGGGAACATATCAGAAGTCGTAAAATGTTTGCTTTTTGTGTTGTAAAATTATAAAGAAACACAAAGTAAGGAATAACCCAAGAAAGGAATGCTTTCATATCACACTTTCAGTATAAGAACGTCCCAAGTAATTTTTTAGTTTTTGCTTATTTTAGGGATTTAAATTATCATAAAATAGGTTAATTGTAATTATTAAAATATATAAAATAACATATAATCTAGTGATTTTATTATTTTCTTGGCATCGTAGCTTTAGAACTGAAAAAAGTATGATAATTAGTCAAAAAATGAGGTATGGATTTTTTGCTTTTCTCAACGTTTCATGATCCAGGAACCCCCAAAAAAACAAAAGAAAGGGAATAATGTTCTTACGTACGTAATTTATGTTGGAACACACCACGTACATGTGTTTGAAGATCCAGGGGGTTCCTGGATCATGAAACGTTGAGAAAAGCAAAAAATACATACCTCATTTTTTGTTGGTAAAAATTTGGGCTTACTATCTCCAAGGGGTGGGGTAAATAGTTTATTTGGGATTAATTTTTCCAAAATTTTGCAAACATAACCCCAACTTTATATTAAGCTCAGTACATGGTACATGCGTATTTTACCATTTTTAAAGAAATTCTGCTCCCCAAATTTTCCTTCCATAAAATCGATAATGGCTATCTTTTTAATTATCGAAAATTTTTTAACTTTTTTTAAATGTCTTTCTAGCCGTAGAAGTAGTAGTAGTAAAAGTGGCCCAAAAATATACTTTGGTGGTAGGTGCCGATCAAAGTTTAAAAATATTGATTTTGGAATTGTTTAAAACTTATTGTTTCATTTTACATTTTTTTAAAGTTTTATTGTAATTATAATAATAGAATAAAATTTCGTCATAGTTCACTCCCAGTCACAAAAAGAAATCTTAGATATGTTTTTTAATTGGTTGTTAATTTTTTCAGTGGATTTTTTTTAGTTTCTTCCGTTTAAAAAAATAAACGTAGACAAATCAAAGAAATTTCTTGGATGATGACTTTGAAAGGGGGTGGCAGAAAAAAGTAAAAAAATATCGATGTTTGGATTTTTTAAATTTTTTTCACGTATCATTATTTTTCCATTATATAAGAATAAGTTACCAATGCCAGGAAAATAAACAACTTTTTCGTCAACTTTTTTACTGTAGTAAGTTACAAAAAAAAATATTTATCCCTTTGCATTAAAATAATGACTTAAGTTTAATTCAAACAGTTAAAACGTGTTTATAAATTAAATTCATATGTATTTGAAACGAAGAAGATAATTATTTTAACTGATAAAATTTAATCAATGAGATAAATTTTTACATTTTTTTTATAGCGTTATAAAAGTGTTTTCTAGAAATCATAGTATTTATACTTATTTGTATTTATATGAATGTATTTATATAAATCCTTTTTTTTTTATATATTTACTGTATTTATATAAATATTTTGTATTTATATTTTTACTGAAGGCACGATAGAAAAGAAGCTTGCTAATATTAAATATAAATTAAAGATTTAAAAATAAATTCTTTAAAATATTTGTACGGCGTGTAAAACTTTATGGCAGTGGATCGTAGAAAATAGAAAAAGGATAAAGAGTTTCTGCTGTGTTTTAGAAGGAAATTTAAAATTCCGTGGGTAATAACATTTTAAAGATGTCTTAAAACGAATAATACAGGAAAAAATTTTAGTAGAATCTTGCAAAGAGATGAAATAGATCGTTGGGGGAGCCAAATTTTTTATGACATTCTGTTTGATTAATTTACAAACAGAGGAATGTATAGGGAATAGGAATATTTTTTTTGAGTGTGTAGAACAGGTAAATAAGGATGCAGGATATAGTAAATGAATTAAAAGATTTACACTATAGAATAAAAAGAAATAGATTTAACGAATAGTAAATAACTGTGATCTAAAATAATTCTTCATAGTTTCTACCCTGTGCACTTTTTCTTATATAACCAAATTAACTTACAACTTTAGAGTTAGAATTCCAACGTGCTTTTCTGTCATTATTGAGAAATACTGTACACTATGTTATTTTATATAAACAGACAAAGCTAATCGTTTAACTAAACGAATATGCAGCACTAGATCTCCTTATCTGGAGCTAAAGATCAATAATAGTCTTTTCTCATTTAGTAGTACCATCGCTTTCATGGTATGTTCGTATGAACATGTTACGTCTTAATTATTAATATATACCACACTCTACCAAAATTATTGTAATAAATTAAATACTTATTTTTTATGTAAAATATATTTTTACGCATCACCTACGTAATCATTTAACGTAAACAAGATATCCATTCTATTATAATAATAAAGTTCTAGTAATTGTATAATATAAGGATTTTAAAACAACTACGAAATTAAATAAATTTCTGTATTAAAAAAGAAATTGCTGAAAATCCTGAAAATTGCGTTTCACAAGTTGTAGTTAAATTAAATAGGATTGAATATGAGTAATTTTTTTTCATGTAGAAAATATTTTACTGACAGTTTTCTACGAAAAAATACTGTACTAATTATGTTGATTCTATACAAACAAACCGGAGTTTTTCAGTTGGTTATGCCACGTAGTGCACGATAAATCAATTAAAATATTTTAAAATATAATTATCAGCAATTATTTTACTTTAAAGAAGTATATATAATAATAAATTATATTTTAAACCGTTCTTATATTTAATTTTCATCAGTAATCGATAATTGAGCATAAAATGCTAATAGCAAACCGCGAATTTTCTCACCGTTGGTTCATCTCATCTGGATAAACAATTCGCTTTGTTGAGTTTTACGTATTATCAGAACAGTTTAAAACAGGATACATGTTCGCTACGAGTCGTAAAGTTAACAGTGGATCTCTTAATAATGTCCAACCGGTACAGATTTTTTTTTTTACAAAATTCTGCTATAAATTTCCTGTTCACCAATTTTCTCTCTTCGATTCGTATTTTCAAAATTCATTTATGTTCTATATTCTGTTTAACATGTCATTTCATTTTCTTTATTTTTCTGGTTTTTCTTTTGTCCATGTTCTGTACCATTAATTTTACACCCTGAGATATATAATATGTGTTCAATATTATCTAAGTGTATTCCTCAAAGAATATAAGAAAACATATATATATAAAATATATATATGTATCATATATATATCATATCGTATATATATATATATATATATATATATCATATATATATATATATATATATATATATATAAAGGTAATGTACCACGAGGAAACCGAAGTACTTCACAGGTGTATTTCTCTTATCAAAATAATTGAAAAAGTTCACGTAAACATAGATCAGGAAACGCTTCGTTAACGAGAGTTACGGTTAGCTAATGATTTTGCCCGGGATTCAGCTCCCACGGTGAAATGACGTCGTACTGAAGTTTTTATGACGTTAATTGAGGGAAAAAATTAATGATTTTCTATGGTTTTTAATCTGAAAAATTGAATAGAATAGGTTCTACAATTGTGTCTTCAGTAGTTTTCATGATATCCGAAGAAAAACTGAAAAATTTGATGTCTGAAAACCGTTTTTTTTAGGTTTTCAATGCAGTAATCTTGTTAAAATGATTAATAAATGCGCAAAATTGATTAAAAGACATGTAAAAAATTTAATTCTAAAAACCGTGATGTAAATAAGTCCAATAAAAATCAAATAACCGTTTTAAAAAATCATATGTTGAAATTTCCCTTTTTAAAATCTAGAAATGATACTCGGTATTAAATCATTAAAATCTAGGAGATTTTTATTTTACCTTATAATAAAACTATGTTTTATTAGTAGGTAAATTCGTATTAATTTTATTGTGAATATCTCGTTTGTTCAATTACCGGTTTGAAATACAATCATTTTATATTTATCATTAGAGTTATGTAAAAATTTAAGGAAACTTATATGAGTTCAACTACATCACCTGTAAGTGTTTTCTTCCTTTATTAATGTTCCAATAATGATAATTTATATTTATATATAAAATTTAATTATTTTTTAATTTTATAATATATAATTTATTTTATTTATATACACTATGGTCATTAGCTCGGTGGAAATTGGTAGCGTATTAAAAGATACCATACCGGTCCAGAACTCGAACCTACGACCGCCGAACAGAATGCCACAACTTAGCCACAGAGGTCGGCTCTTTAACTTTTAATATGAATATTTTGAAATTCAATTTCATGTGCAGTTCAGTCTAAATAAGTTATTTCGTTTCTTACTCTAAATGTTTCTTTTTTTAATCATTTTGTTTGAAGAATATGAAATTCTCTAGCCCATTAATAATAAAATATTTGAAGTGTATATGTATAATGTAAATGATTTACATTACATTTATATCGATCATTTGGCTAAATACTTGAAATTTCTAGGTAGCTAGACGAAAAGTTTATTTCCCGAATTTGATAAAATTGTACCTTTACATATGGTGATGACATAACGCAATTTACCGCATATGCGTCAACAACGTTTAGCTGTAATCCTGACGGTAATAAAAATCGATCAACGAAATTCTGTATATCTTCTGTATATTTTCATATTGCCGCAAATTATAGAGTGGTTTATTTCGGTGAAAAAAATCATTACATTATTTAAGGCCTTTCACTTTACATCTACAATTATTACCAATGTGAATTGTTAATTATAAGCCTATTACCCTAAAGTTTGATGAATTATCTTATGTAATTCATTAATAATAATTAATTAAAAGTGTGAAGACTAACAGAATATGATATGTTTTCATGTTTTTTATATTGTAAGTACACCTACTGCATGCTAATTCGTACAGATGTACAACATAAGAATAATACTAGACGTTCTTGGAAAAGAATAAAATATAAAATTTGCCTGTAGAATAATTTTATTCAATCAAATTTATTTTTTATCGTGATGCCGTTCGATATCAGTAAATTATAAATAGGCTATATCCATTCGATTTCGATATAATTATTTACAAAAGACTCTTAAATGTTATTAATGTTTGATGAACGTAATTCTGGAGAATAAAAAGATCATAAAAGATGGCCGAGGGGGAAATGACGGTCACGGTAGATTATAATTCAATAAGGTCTCTGATGAGGGGGGCAATTAACTGAGCATGAAGGCGACGGCAGTCACCATCATCGCAACTATAGGGTGCAACACAGCATGCAACAGCTTGTCTCCGGCTCTTGTATGTGATCGATCCCGCGCAGATGCTGTTCACCGTTTACACCGTACTCTCGGGCAAAACATACTCAAATAAAGGCTCGGTAACGACTTTCAGCGGTCGGTTTATACCTCAGCACGACAGTGGAAATACTCTCTCTGTTCCTGTTGAACCGAACAGGCGACATAATACAGCTACAGGCCCTCAATTGTCTTCCCTAATTTCTAGCACATTCAAACAACTTGTTTTACACCGTTTATTCTTGTGATATTTCCCTACATCTACTCGTTTTAACAGTTACGCTCTCTTATAATTTCTACCTATTTTTTTCTTAATTATAATTTGCTTATTACATTACATATCAACTCGTCGTACTGTTAAAGAATGACATTAACACTTGTTAAAAAATTATCGTACTAAAGAGAAATAAAATTATAACTTTAATAAAGCCATTAAGATTTACAATTACTTTTACCATTAAAATTTACTTCTTAGTACCAAACAAAAAGAAAGTAAAACAATTAAGTTTAATTTTTTTATAGGTTACTTCTTTTTAAGGTTAAGTTATTTCTTTGTCATTTTTCACGAAAATATATATCCTATCTAAATATTTTTAAATAAACAATATTCATAATTCTTAGACAACTGAAAAATTTAATTTTAATTATCATCTACCTTAATTTTTTTTTTTAGAAAAAAAAGGTTATAATCTTGAACTTTTGTGAAGTAATGTTTTCTTGCAAAAAGATTATAAAAATATATGTCTTGTTTTGTTACATTGGTCATATTGTACATATCAGCTGATATTTTCAGCTGTCCATTTTTGGAAGTTTTTTTAACCTTCGGATTCATAGTTATGTATTATATCAGAAGATGAGATGAAATGGATATTTTTGTGGGTGTGAAAATGCCATGTCTGACCGGGATTCGAACCCGGGACATCCAGAAGAAAGACCGAGACGCTATCACTCGCGCCACGGAGGCCGGCCCAATTCTTTGGAAGCTAATAGATTGTATACTATTCCATCATGGCTGACACCGAGCGTTTTGTTATTAACACCTAGTGCAATAAAATTCCCTACGGAAAACCAAAAAAAAGTGCAGTAAAATTAATGAATTAAGGAAAAAAGAGAAAATTAATTGTTATATTTATTAATAATGCAAAACATTTGTATTCAAGGTCTTTTGATGTATGTATGTATGTCTCCATGTTATTTAGATTCATTTTAATCAAAGTTATATTGCTTTTTCTCAATTTTACAGTAATATTTATTTTATTATTAATTATTTTCAAGTAATACTTTCAATCTTTAGGAAAATACTAAAGATTTTCATGATATCTTCGGTGTTTTTTGTACAGCATATAATTTTTTATATTGTAATTATTTCTTTCTTTTTCTGTTTAGCCTCCGGAACCACCGTAAGGTATTACTTTAAAGGATGAGTGAAGGTGATAGGTTTGAATGTAAATGAATTGTAGTCTTGTACAACCTCAGGTCAACCATTCCTGAGATGTGTGGTAAATTAAAACCTAACCACCAAAGAATACTGGCATCCACGATCTAGCATTCAAATCCGTATAAAAATTATTGCTTTACTAGGATTTGAACCTTAGAACTCTCGACTTCTAAATCAGCTGATTTGCGATGACAAGTTCAACACTACACCAAAAAGGGAATATTAAAAAACAATTTGTTGAAACATTATTTTAACTTTTTTAATATTATACCGTTTTCATTACTTTTATAGAAAATATTACAAGATTGTTAAGAGATTTTACATTAAACCCATAAAAGTTTGGTTATTACAGTTCTTTTTGCATGAAAGAGGAGGTATTTTTTTCTCTAAAAATTAACTATATCAGCAGAAAAATTTTTAACATTTAAAATCTTTATGTGAAAATGATTACAAACTCTTCTGCGCTAAATTTGTTAAAATTTACTTAAATTTGACCTTTTGAGAGGTTTTACAGTTTTTTTCTGGTTTCACAACTTTTTGTGAGAGGTATTCAATTGATCTTGTCCATTCTTAATCTACTACATTGAATTTAAATTACCAAATTGTTCGAGCAACTATTTTATCAACTTCCCACTACTTTTAACTGAATTTGACTCCTTGTCTCGTATCATCAATTGTAATTTAATTTACAATACTATTTTAATTATAAATACAAATGTTATAACTAAGCGTATGTTTTTCATACGTTGGCAATACTGTACAACTAAATACTGTCATAATTTTATTACTTTTTTATAAAGTAAGTTTCTTGTAAAAGAAGTATTGTGATCGCGAAAAATTTCGGTTTTCAGATTTCTACGGAAATATCCATTTTGACCATCCCTGAATCCATTTTGACTAGTTTTGGAGAGATACATACAGCGAAATATCTATACGTAACGTATGTAGGTATGAAGGTACGTACGTATGTATTTCGCATAACTCAAAAACGATTAGCCGTAGAATGTTGAAATTTTGGATTTAGGACTGTTGTAACATACAGTTGTGCACCTCCCCTTTAATTGCAATCAACTTGACCAAAAATATCCAAAAAAAACAAAATCAAAATAATTTCGAATTTTTGACTTTTTTAACTGGATTTTTAACTGCAGTAAAAAGCCCTCATTGAGAGCTTTTCAACGATGTAATCGTAAGTGGTACTTAATTTCATTGGTTGCAAAGTTATAGCCAAATAAAATTTTGATTAGCGACATTTTAGATCTTACAAAGGGAAGGTAAATCGGTTTAAATCAGACTATCTTTTTTCACATTTTTTTTTTAGTTTAAATATATTTATTTATTAATAATTATTAACATCTGACTGTAAAAAAAATATGATTAATAATTCAATATAAATAGTTATTCAATAAAACAGTTCTATGTTTTTCTTCAAGTAAGACTACATTATTACCATTTTATTGTAACTGATTATTGAGATAAACGATAAGAAAAGGCCGTAATAAGTAAGAAAATAGTATATTTAAAACATTTAAAAAGTAATTAATCAATAAATCCTAAAATATGATATATAGTAATTAATCCGGTCGTAAAATGTGTTGTTATACATAGCATACCGTTTCAGCCGGCCTGGTAAGCGCTGCAAAAGTGAAATGACGAATGATGACTGCCAGCAGTAGCACATCGGCACTGCGGGTGGATGTAGAGGAGCTGCAGAGCTGCAGTTATCACAACTGAATCCCTGTTTATCCCCCCCCCCCTCTTTGCTATGCTAGCGGTTAACAATAAAGCCGACGAGACTGTGGCGATAATATGGACCTCTCATTATTACTAATTAATAGCACTGGACTCGCATTAACACGTCAGCTGAATCACAATATCATTACAACTACACCGTATTACCGGATACCTGCCATTACTCCTATATCGTTCGTTGTTTACATTATTAAGCCTTATATAGGTATATAGTTACGTTGTAGAAATCGTAAATAATATTAGATTTAGCGTTAAAATATTGCTGTATTATTCAGTATAATCTTATCTCTAACAGTGAAATACTAATTAATTAAAATACGTTTTTTATCTTAAAAATGTTTCTTTTATTCTAGGAATCGATAATGTACATTTTTACATATGTAAATATATATATATATATATATATATATATACTAGCCAACCAGTCTAACCATAACCTGGATCCTCGGAGCGAACCCCGGAGCCAACTCAAGAGCTCCTTGGGGCATGGGGCCTACCCCAGGGCCGCAGAACTCGCTTCGGTCGCCATTCCCGTCTACCAGGAGGACTCCGCCCACTGAACTCCCGCACTATTCGTTATTCTCATGGTTGTAAGAATAATACTGATAAATAACAATTAAGTAATCATAAATATTCAGGCTTTATAGAAACCTTAAAAAGAAATTAAATTACAAAAGACAGAATAATAGTAACTATTGTAACTAAAGTATACTCAATATTGGTGACGAAAAATTCATAACTAATTTCTTTTCCATGATGGCAGAAATATAATAATGAAGTAAAAGGATTAATCTGTTTTTTTTTCTTAATGAATATATTTAATTCACAACTACATCCTCCTTGGGGGCGAAGAAATAATGAATACTTTTAATACTGTAACATTCTAGGGAGCTAGATTCTCAGTCTATGGCTAAAATCGTCCTTTGCGACGATTATGGCTTAAAATCGAACACGAATGTATCCTGCAAATTAAAAAGCAATCGGTGCTAGCATACCTCACCAATTTAGCCTCATACGCAGTCCCCACGGGAAGCACATTATTGTTAAACAGATTTTTTTTAAATCTATTTAATATTATTTTATTTAATGTAAATTTAATTCTATTATTTTTGTAATATTATTCATTCGAATCGTTCAGTTCAAACCCAGCTCGTACAGTGATAGAGACTCACAGTTTACAGTTCATTAATTAAATTCATTTGAATTAATGTGTTTCACATTAATGTGAAATTTATGGTTCAACCGGCAAATCTACACTTCTACAGATATATATAATACATATATTTTTGAGATTTTTCGAGATGAAATATCTAAAAGCTTTCTCAGTTATGCCAAGAAACATGGGTAAAAAGTTTTTGTTTATCCTCAACAAACAAGAACTCTCTTTTACTTTGTATAATAGTTATAGATAGATATTATATACACCGCTGAACCGATTTTTAAAAATCAAACGATTTAGCTAAAAATCTGTAATGAATAAGTTTTTTTTTTAATTTATTAGCCGTAATAAATAATTTACGCCGCCCGGTTCGGTGTATATTATTTACTTTTTTTAGGGTGCGTTTTATATAATTAAATATATATTAATTAAATTATACATCGATCTTTCTGTATTTACAGAATTAAACATTTTAATTAGGTAATGGTTTAACAAATTTTAATACTTAAGAACTAATATTTTACATCTTATTTACTACCTTTGTTGAAACATGATGATTACACGTTAGATAGACTACGTAAGAGTATGTAGCTTAAGATTCTGTGTACGGGGAATTGAGTCCATAAAACTAGAGTTACGGGAATATGACGTTATCGGTGGAAGCTTTCCTTAATTTACGGTTCATTCCCGCCGTAATCATAGTTACCTCTTACCCTATAACCGGCTAGCCGATATTGTAACTCCCTCAATCTCTCGCTCTATCTTTCTCCCTTTACCTCCAACACCAATCTATTTAAATGCACACCAGTTGCTGGTGTTATTGGATGATATAATATCTTATAAATGTTATTAACTATTTGAGTACCTTAAAATAAAATCCGTTTTAAATCCGTTGTTGAGTATTTATTTTTATAAAAGTGTGTGTTGCCATATGCACGCTTATTTATATAAATATGAAATATGACATTTTCATTTTTTATGTAATATATTTGTCATATATTAACGAGAAATCAAGAATCGCTGGACTGATGTGAATTATTATTTTATCTATATTCTATATTTTTAATGAAATTTGAGGCCGGTTTTAAGCTTAAATTTATCCAGATAAGTGGTGATAGGTGTATTATCACAAGTATTATTGGGTGAAGTTTAAATACAGAGAATTTTTATGTATTTAGTTATATTTTGACTGAAGCACTTATTATTAGAGATATGAATTGTACAGGTAAAATTTAAATAAATGACTAAATTTTATTTCAATACTTTATTTATAAGATTAAATAAACTGTTATCACATATCAGTTATTTAATAAAAAGATTTATTGTACTATTTTCCAGTTCAGTGATTGACGTAATCTTACTATTGAAAACTGTATAATGTACCGCATATATATGAGCAAATTAAAGCGATGTCAGTAAATAAATACTGACTAAATTGCGTTCCGATTTTATTTTATCTTTTAATCTATATATCTATACTATTATACAAAGAGGAAGGGTTTTTTTGGTTTGGAATAAACAAAAAAACTACTCGCTAATCGCAACCAAATTTTTCTCCATGTTTTTTTTGGAATAACTAAGAAGGTTTTTAGATATAATTCTTCTCGAAAAATTTTGAAAAAACTAATATATATATATATATATATATATATATATATATATATATATATATATAAAATAATAACTAACTTGTTAGACAAATATAAAAAAACAAAATAAGTTAGAAAATTATCCAAATTAATAGAAAATTTTCTAAGCAATTCATTAGGTCAACAACCAAACAAAAAAAATAATAACAAAAACAAAATCAGAAAACCTCGACGTTTCGTCCAAAATGTAGAACTTTATCAAGACAAACCACAAATCATCATTATCATTTGTGGTTTGTCTTGATAAAGTCCTACATCTTGGACGAAACGTCGAGGTTTTCTGATTTTGTTTGTTTGGATGTTGACCTAATGAATTGCATTAGAAAGTTTTCTATTAATTTGGATAATTTTCTAACTTATTTATATATATATTATATATATATATATATATATATATATATATATATACGAATATATATATATTCGTGGTCGTAGTAGTGAAGATTTGCCGGTTGAAGCACAAACTTCAATGAATTGAATTAATGAACTTGATTGAATCTCTTATCACAGTGTGAGTTGAGTTTGAACAGACTAGACCAATCATCACCCATAAATTGGTAACAAACGGAGTGTCCCTGGGATGCTATTTTGGGAGGTGAAATGGGGTGCTCTTATAATATCTCTGCGAACAATCGTCCGATTTTCAAAATTCAAACGGGCTATTTGTGTAGCAGGTTTAAGGCTAACTTTTGCATGCATCAGGTACACTCTCGATCTAACAGATCACTGTTATTCGGAAATGTGTATATATATATATAAAGTTTGTCTGTTATCCTATCACGTGAGAACCAACCGACCGATTACTTTCAAATTTTCAGGATACATTCGTGTTATCCCAGGAAAATTTTGAAACTATCGTCGGAGGACCTAGCTCCCTTAAAGGTTAAGATGTTAAAAACATTATTTCTTCGCCCCCAAAGCTTTGAAGTTTTGAATTAAAGATATTCATTAAGGAAAAAATAGATTAATCCTTTTATTTTATATTTCTGCCACCATGGCAAAGAAATGAGTTATGCATTTTTCGTCGTCAAAGATGCGTGTACTTTAGTTACCATAGTTATTATTCTATCTTTTGTAATTTAGTTTCTTTTTCAGATTTCTATAAATCCTGAATACTATAATTATTATTCTCACAACCATGAGGATAACGTACAGTACAGGGGATGGAGCCCTCTTGGTAGATGGAAATGGCGACCGAAGCAAGTGCTGCAGGTGTACAGGACGCCGGTTCCCTTGGCTAATTGGGAATGGCAAGCGAACCTAGCTCTGCGGCCATGGGGTAGACCCCTTAGCCCCGGGAGGCCCCGCGTGCCCCCTAAGTTGGCTCCGAAATTTGACTGGGCCCCGTTGGCACACGTTCTTGGTAGATGGACCGGCTAGTTCTGTATAAAATTGAAGTTAAGTTCCTTTTGATTCGTTTATTTCAATTTGTACTTTTTATTTCGATATATGTCTATTTTAATTTTTTGTATGAAATTAGCACGAACAATATAATATGATTTAAACTTGAAAAATGAACTTATTTTAATTATATGATATAATTTATCTGATAGAAAAATCTTGGTAATATCTGCTAGGCAATAACTACCTAATAATCTACGTTGTCTTATTTTCCTTATTTTTTATAAAAACACAGATTAATCTTTTTCTTTCATTTCTTGGAAATTGAATCTTTCCAATTTTTTAATCTATTTGTACAGTAGATTTTTTTTTAATAATTTTAAATTGTAAATTTTACAATTTTTTTTAATCGTACAACTAGAATATTTTAAATTTAAAAAAACTTCTATGAAACCGCTACAATAAAAATTACTACTTTTTCATTCTTTAAGTCTCATCTTTTTAAGTCAGTTTCATATTAAGGGTTGTAGACAGTTATTGGTTTTTTAAGTTTATATATCGCTTTCAAAAGATTCAATATTTAAAGGGAAGTTGAAAATTTTTTTTCTTCTTTACTTTTAGCGGTTTTTTTGTTTTTTTTTTGTATTTTGTGTAAAAAAAATGAATAATAATGCAATGTGATGAAGAAACAATAGCATTTTTAAAAATAATTTTATATCTGTTAAAAAGTTTTGTCATCAATCGTTTAACTTATTTGATATCGCTTTCTACATTAGTTTTATATTTTGAGAAATCTTTTAAAAGAAACTGTATTTTTAATTTTTTTTATAAAGGAATAATTTGTTCATGTATTTTAGGAAATTTCATTATTACCACCTTAACCTATAAATATTTATTTATTATTTTTTCTTAATAAAAAAAGAATAGTAGATTTTTTAATTTTTATTTTGTTAAATAATTGATCGTACTTTTTACTATGGACTTAATATTGAGCATTATAGTTTGATTTGAATTTTTATATTTGAATCATCTGGGAGATAAATGGAGGGTTAAAAATGAGATATTTTCCCTTCAACGGCAAATATATATATTTTTTTTTTATTATTTTATTTTATTTTTTTTATTTTTTTTTTTTATAAATGATCGAATACGATGTCTGTCTAACTGTCGTACCTGGGAACGCGGTGTACACAGAACCATTAATTACCCGGGCTAGCAGAGAAGGCAACTTCTGGTTGTGTTCCAATAACGTGTGACTTGGGTCACTACAACCAATATGCTCGCTCGGTTTTTGTAATCCCCTTCTCGTATATTTCCGACAACCCCGGAGAAGAAGGGCGGGTCAGAACATGGCAAAACAATCGCCCCATATGAACCCCGACCGACCCTCAATATAATGAAACTTAACGACACACTGGGTAGCCCTAAACTCACTCCATCTACACATCTACATTGCTGTTCACAGTAAAATTAATTTCTGTTTCCCTAAATGAATTTAAAGTCCACCATCGTGTTGTTGTTGTTGTCGTCGTCGTTGGTCTTTTTTTTAATTTTGCTTTTATATTATTTCTCATGCATATAAAAAAGCATTTCTTTGTTTTATAAACTAATTTTTCCGAAATCATTAACCGTACAAAATTCTTTATAACGATAACTTAATTATAAACCGTATGAGTTTTTAGTTCATTAATGATACGTACTTATGGAACTATATAATCTTAAGTATTATTCGAACCGCATATTAATCTGATTTGTGAAATGTGGTTTTATACTCGTATTTGGAAAAATTATTCTAACAGCAATTATTATACTTTTATTTTACGGATATTTATAGCAGATTTTTTGAAACTAATGAATCTAAAAAAGAAATTTCCTTAAGAGTAACTACTTATCAAGATCGATCTCTATAAAGTGGAAAGGTTTATCATGATTTGAATTTATTCGAATGGTATTGATAATTTTTTTCAATTTCGTTTACGATTTAAGGGAAGGTGGTTCACAGAGTTTAGTATTTATTTTTTTTATTTTCACTTATTTGAAGTATAAATTTTCAGAAAGAAACCCAAATTATAACTTTGAGTTCACATTTGGTGATATTTTTGTCTTTCAGAAGATTACCTAGCAAGAGCATTTTCATGCCGATGTATTTAGGAAATATTATCTGTGAATAATTAATAAATTTAATAACTTTATTTGTGATAAAGTAATACTATGTGTTGAAATGTCAATGAAGGAATAATTGCAAAAGGCTGTAAAAGAAAATGATAACTGCACAGATGTAGCCATGGCATTAGGAAAGTGGCAAAATCGGGGATACAAGAGTTTGAACTGTCTCTTTTCAACTACCAGTGTTGACTGTAATAAGTTTATAGGTGTTGAAATACTGTACAAGACTACACTTCATTTACATTCATACATATCATCCCCTGAAGTAATACCTTACGGTGGTTTCGGAGACTAAACAGAATAAATAGAGGTGTTGAAATACTTAGAAAATATTGACAGGGTAGTGAAAATTTTAAAAATAATAAAGAAAAACTGGAAAAAATATAAAGAAAGTTGTACTTGCAGGATGAACTACACTGGAGTTAGCGGCGGTATGGAGTTGCTGGTGCAGCGGCCATATTTAATAATAATGAATAATATATATTCATATACAGCGACCATGTTTGATGTGAATAATAATTTTAGATATACAAAGTGCCTGAATGACGGGGATAGTTAAGCCTTCACTGAGGTACTCAAAAGAAAGCTAGTTGGTAACTGGTACTTGCCTATTAACGCCACCGCAGCTACAGCTTTATTTAAAAATAAAGTAGTCAATCGGATTTCGGTGGAAAATGGGCCGATATAGAGTTTAACATAAATAAATAAATATTTATTTTATAAATATAATTTAACCAAACTTAACCTACGCTCGCTAACCTTGACGAATTAGCACCGTAATTTTTTGAGTATTTATTTAATAAATTCAGTAATTACAATTATTTATTATTTAAATAATCAAATTGCAATAATTACTGAATTTATTAAATAAATACTAAAAAAAGTATTGTTAATTAGTCAAGGTTAGCGAGCGAAGCGAGCGTAGGTTAAGTTTGGTTAAATTATATTTATAAAATAAATAAATATAAATAACCATTTATATTCTGTTTTGAGTTTCGGCCCATTATCCACCGAAATCCGATTGACTACTTTGTTTTTAAATAAAGCTGTAGCTGCGGTGGCGTTAATACGTAAGTACCAATGTTTCCATTGTAAAGTTGAAGTGTGTAGAGTATATACATATTTTAGTGCATGTAAATTTTTAATTTGCGTTTTCCAGGAATTGTTTTTTAATACTTAGGGTACACTTTTCTCAAAAAGTACTCGGGTTAGGATGATGATATTTCTTTCAGAACGTTTTAAATGTGCTGACGTTTTCTAGCTGTTAATCACACAACTAAAAAAAGGTTGTTCATTATTTTTTATGGCAAAAACAGAAAAGAGTGGGTTAAATCAAAAAATTTTTGTTTAAAGGAATTTAACTATAAAAACTCAGTAAACAGAAATTGTTATGATAAATAATATGGTTTTTGAATCGAAGAACTACCTTAAATGCTTTTTGAAAAAAGTATACGTAATGTTTGCGCAGAGTGCATTAACAGTATAACCTGTACCATTTAGCCTAAAGGTCTAAGAATTGTTTCCACTTTTACTTTCCCGTCTAGATAGCGTTATAGCAGAGCTGTAGCTCTAAAAGGGAAATTATTGTAATCGGTTCAGCTTTGGGCATATGCGATTCTTACTGAACCCAAAAAACCGGGTGGAAATTTTCCGGATGTTAATGTTCGTATGTACGTGTGTGTGTTCGGTGTTGGCCTCTAAATCATCTTATATATCAAGAAAGACTGGACTGATTTTGACCAGACTTGCTCAGATTACTTCTATATATGGAAAATTGATACTATTAAATTTTCAACTTAAAAGGTTAAGGGAGTGAGGCTATAGAGAAAAGTCACCCTCAGTATCTCGAGATTTCGCCAAATTAAGGTTAAGGTTAATTAAGGTTATTTTTCTTAGTCAAATTTGTTAACAATTAAAAATTAACAATATTTGTTAAAAGGTTTTTTCAAAATCGCATCCGCACCCCAAAAAAATGTTGTTGTAGTCGTCTGCTATGTTGTTACGTCACAGGTGAGCGGTAAAATTAAATAAACGAGTAATATTTAAAGAGAAAAAAGAAACTCGGTCTGGCTGGGTCTCTAAAGCGATCGCCCGGTCGACTCGGTACCTGGTGCGTTAAGACTCGCGGCTGCACTGGTGTGCCGACCGTACAAGTAAAATTTGTTCTATGTAAGTTGTGAAATTACGTTAGTTTAGTTAGTGCCGACCGTCGCCGCTAGTACCGCTGCAACTGCGCGAATTAAATAATCTTTGAGCGCCCGCTTTATTTAGAATCATTAAATTAAATAAACTATAAAATAATAAAATTATAAATATTTTAAATTAAGTTGTGAGTGTAAGCCATGCGTCAGAAAAACCCAAACGGCCAAAGCCGCGTTCCGGGAAAGTCCTTAAAACTGTGTTATCATCTTTTAATATTTTATTTACATTAAACTTTCTTACAAAAAAAATAACAGTAATTTTTTTTTTTTTTTTAATCTTTGTCCATGAGTTTTCCTCTATGTTCAATGAAAAAAATATGGTCTTAATTTTTGTTTTATTAATATTGAAACTAAATTTGAGATTTATTAATTACAATTTATAATTAGTAAAATATATTTATATCTTATTAATTTTTATTTATATTCGTGTTTAATTTTATATTGAGCTGTGTATACTGTTGATAGAAAAAGATTATGTAAATTTGCGCAATCACAGACGTATATTTACGTATAGGAAAACTCATTTAATTTTTATTGTGTATTCTTTAATACTTTTTACGTTTTGATGTAATATATATTACTTTTATCATTTATCAATGAATTAACTTATGAAAGGTCTGTACATTTTTCACAGTTAGTTTATAATTTCTATATACTCGTATTTGTAATTATTCCACGATCATACTCTACTTTAATATTTATCTTATTTTCATCAAATGTCTGTCCGTTATGTTCATCTTCGACTGAGTTTTTAAAATGGTAAATAATATTACATCTACGGGTACTGTTAAGAGCAGAATATTATATAATACTTTTCTTGCATGACGTGTAATCTACACTTTAATAGCACGTTTTAAACTTAATTCATAATTAATTTTAATTGCCTGCTTTAGAGTTATGTTTTAATGTGTTTCTCAGTTATTGTTTTGATCATTTAATAAAATAAATATTGTTATCCAATTACAGAATCGAAGATAATATTTCCTTACTTAAGTGTTTCCTACAAGGATAACATTTTTTACAGCTTTACCTGTAAGTACAATTCGGTCAAATACCGTTGTAGAACCCCTATTAATGGTTTTATATAAACTTATAGAAAAACTTTTATGATATATTTAAGAGAAACGCTTTAATTGTTTTATGATTTATTAACCGGTTCACAAAACACAGTTGTAATATTATTTTTATACTTAAAAAATGAATTAAAAGTATTAACCGGAGTAGTTTAGGAAGCATTTTAAGAAAAGCGTTTATTTTCATTAATATTTCTTACAAAGTGGTGAAATTAAAACGCAATAACGCTTCTTTCGAACCAAAAGAGAAAAGAAAAGTGCGTGTTCGAGAGAACAAGCGAGCGTGTAAAGGGAAGTTTTAGAAAGTGTACGGGGGGATAGTGGAAGGGGTTTTAACCCCCTCGAATTATTGACCAATTATTTGCCCCGGGGTGTGACAAATGACGTGGCGACTGGCTAGCGGTGTGGGCGCCAATGTTGGTCCTCTCAGCTGCTGCCAGGGATTATTGTTTCTGGAAACTTCTCAATAAAATTACCTCCCCCATCTCCATCCGAAACAGCGTATTAACAACCGCAACTTGCACTACACTTTACTTGATCCACTCAAACTCTCTGTTTCCCTCAAATACACACATATATATATATATATATATATATACACACACACACACACACATTTTCTCCATATCTCTCAACTCTTTCAACTCCCTCTTCATATCATCCACTCTACACGTTTTGCTCTCCACACCCTGTCGATACATTTTATAAAGCTTTTTTTTCTTTTATTATTTTATTTTTCATCGCTTTATGGTTTATTCAATAATAAGTAAGTATCCCTATCTTAAAAAATCAACTTAAAAGGATTTTATTTTTATATTTCTTTCTAGATAACTAAATATCAAATAGTATTAAATTCATTCTTTTAAATAAAATATTTTTATCATCAATTATTTTAATAATCTGATATCCTTTTCAAATTTTATTCTGTTTTGTATTATCCGTGTAATTTAATTATTGATTTATATATTAGAGAACATCAATTTTCTATCGTATACGTATCGTCTACGTATTTTCTATCGATAAACTACATGTATATAATATTGATATTATATTGGAAGATACATGTTTTATTGTAATTTTAAATAATCTCTCTCTCTCTCTCTCTTTCAAATTTATAAATTCGCTTTTATTTTTTGTAACGCGACTCTTTTATTCCTTTATATATTATACGTTTTTTTTTTCGTGGGCGCACAACAACGAAGTGTCGTTGTCAGCTCCCCCAGACACGATATTTGTATAGTAAATAAATAAAAATGAATTATTATTTAATACTTCGTAACGATACTTATTATGACCTGATTTTGTAGAAGAAGAAACCTTCTGGTCCTAACATGATCATAAAGAAAATTAAAAATAATTTTAATTTCAAATTTCATACTTATTTATATGGTGGAAACTCTGTTCGTTTGAACTTTACAAATCTAATCATTAATGTTTTATTCTTCTGTAATATCATAATTTTCAAAGATTTTTATATTTTTTGTCTTTCTGACTCTCTTATTTTCCATATTTCACTGTCATAAAATACTCATAATATATTCTATTGGGTATATATTTTACCCTATATTCGATAGGCTAAAAATTTTTATTTCCTAAATCCCAAGTTTGGAGTATTAGATTACTTTTCTGTGTGTAACTGTTACAACTTGTCTCTCTCTCTTTTTTTTTCTACTTTTGACGCAGTTTTTACTTTAGATATTTTTTGCATGCTTTCCAGATAACAACCAAAAATTCTACAATTCCTACTTATAAATAACTAAAATAATATCTAAAATGAAATAAATTTATTTTTTTTTACAATAAAACAACCGCGTCTTTACTTACCCGCTATGAATTAAAAACGTGTTTCTAAGTTGAACTCTTGATTTTGAGGAAGGAAACCTAACTTCAAAATAGACATTTGCTATTATCACTGGAAAATCACTGCTACCACTTAGCAGGGAACAATATTTTCAAATCGTTTTTCGCACATTAAGGTTACTTGCTACAGTTGTTTTATTCTAATCAGTTAATGGAAATTACTTTTTGGTTGTTGCTCTTCTGTAATTTCTTTTTACTTGCTGCTCGTGAGTGAAAGAAGTAGCATGTATATGTAATTCGTCAATTTAATTCAGGCAAGCCCATTCTTTCCTTCTTCTCAACGTTCAACTCTGAAGACTTAACAGAGTAAATTGATTTATCCCGAATTTTTTATAATATATTTTTTTATAAAAACTTAAATGGAGCCCGTTTCTGAACTGTATGAACTGTATGGTTTTTTCAGAATGATCTTTTCCTTATTCATATCGAATAAATTGTTCAGTTCGTTACGTCATTATGTCATTGTGATTTATTAAGTACATTCATTATATTTGAATTAAAAGTGTTAGATATATAATATTTAATTTACAATTTCTATTTTAAACTGTATTTTTTTTTTTTTTTACTCAATTTTATATATTTTTTAGGTTGTTTTTATCCGATTACTGCAGGAGAAGAAGATTTATTTAAGTAGTATATTTGTTTATCCTCGAGCAATAGGAGAACGGCTGTACCGAATTTCAAGAAATAGGTACAAATTCAGAAATTATAAATGTTGAAATTACTTGCTTCATTACAATCATGAAATTTGTAGTTCATAATAACAAATTTAATTGTTCCCTGAACAATATTGGGTGCAATCAAATTAAACAATAATAATAATAATAATAATAAATTTTAAAAATACATTTTTAATATTTTTGAATTACCGATAGCCATATCTAGACTTGAGAGTTCTGTCATAAATCATACTTTCTTCTTTAGCTTCTTTTAAAAAAAAAAATTAATTTTTTTTATTGACATGTTTTATATGTTCTGTAACGTTTTGCGTTATAGAATCGTATATTATTATATAAATTCATGTAGAATACATTCCATTCATTAACGCTCGTTACGTCCCTACGTAGTTGATTCGATTGATTAGATAGATCATTGTGCTTCATTTGGATATTACTTTTAACTTTGCGTAAGGCTTTTAAATAATTAAGTAAGTAAGTAAGTCTTTAAATAAGTAAGTGTAAGGTTTTTAAGTAACTTCCTCAACGATCTAGATAATAGATTGAATTTAATGATTTTTTTGGAAATTATTACCATGCTTCTTAAAATATTGCATATTGGTTTGTTTTTCAGTTTTTAATGTAATTATTCTCATTTTTAAGTATTTCTGTATAAAAACAAATGATACTATCCAAGTTTAATAATCTATAATAAAACTGAGTTTTTTTTATATTTTTACTTTTCTGTCTACACAGAGCTGTACCAAAGGTATAGTTCTAGAAGGGGAAGTATTGTGGTCGTTCCAATTTCGCATATACGGTTTTCACCGGGTCTTGAAGTTTTGACACCTCAGTAACCCAAAAAACCGGACGGAAATTTTCCGGATGTTAATGTTCGTATGTATGTGTGTGTGTGCGTACGGTGTTGGCCTCTAAATCACCTTATACCTCCAGAACTACTGGACCGATTTTGACCAAACTTGGTCAGATTACTTTTATACAGAGCGTTTCATAATGTCCTTAGGAGTTACAGAAATTCAGTTCAAAAAAAGTATTTCACTTACCTAAATGAAAGTTGTCCGAGGTGAAGCAGGGACTCAAATATCTTTTGTTAAAATCTATAAATGTTCAATATGTGTTCCTCTGATGACACGGCACACATCAACACGAAAGTCTAGCTCTTGCCAAAGTCGTTCTAACACGTCATTTTCGATAGAGTTGATTGCATTGATTATGCGATTCTTTAGCTCAGCGATATCATGTGGCTTCGGTGGGATAAACACCTTATCTTTCACGTAATCCCAGAGAAAGAAATCACATGGCGTGAGGTCTGGTGATCTTGGTGGCCACAGCATAATGTGTTGGTCTTCTTCAGACGCACGTCCTATCCAGTGCCGAGGTAATTTTGTGTTAAAGTACTGTCGAACCTCGTTATGAAAACGGGCAGGACAACCTTTTTGCTGGAAAATGAATTCGTTGAGTAGCTGAGGCATAAGCCATAATTGTAACATATCCAGGTATATCATGCCGGTTACTGTCGTTTCCATAAAAAAGAACGGCCCATACACTGCCTCACGAGATATCGCACAAAAAACGTTTACTTTCGGAGAATCCCGAATGTGTTCCACATAAGCGTGTGAGTTTTCAGTTCCCCAAACTCGCACGTTATGACGGTTTACTTTGCCGCTAATATGGAGAGTAGCTTCATCGCTGAAAATTATTTTGTTTATAAAACCTTCATCTGACAACATATTTTCCTGTAACTGTAAACAAAAATCGAGCCTACATGTTTTATCTCCTTCAGAAAGACGCTGGATTAACTGAAGATGGTTTGCATAATAAACGTTTACGGAGAACTCTCCACACTGTTGTTTTCGGAATTCCTAATTCTCTGCCTGCAGCCGCAGTCGATTTTGACGGGCTACGAATGAAACTTGCACGCACACGTTCGACATTGACTTCTGAGGTTGATGGACGATCGGTTGATTTTCGCTTGCACAAGTAACCGGTTTTAGTGAATTGTTTATACCGTGCACGAATTGAATTGTCACTTGGTGGCTCCTTATGAAATTTCAACCGAAACGCACGTTGCACAGAAATTACTGACATTGACAAGTGAAATTCTAACACACAAAACGACTTCTCGCTTCCCGTGGCAGCCTTTTCTCTACTGTCGACGCCTAGCGAGCAAATGGTTTACTAACTGCCGAGTATATGTGGAAAAAACTATTTTGAAGTACTCTTTCGTACAGTACTTGTTTTATTCTTATGAGTGAAATATGTTTTTGTTAATGAATTTTCGAAACTCCGAAGAACATTATGAAACGCCCTGTATATGGGTCATTGATACCATTAAATTTTCAACTTAAAAGGTAAGGGGAGTGAGGCTGTAGAGAAAGGTCTCCCTCAGTACCTTGAGATTTCGCCTATTTACGGTCATATTTTTTTTTAAATTTTTACATTTGTTAACCGTTAAAAAACAACAATATTTGCAAAATCGCACCCTCATCCCAAAAAACCAACAACAAAAAAAATTGAAGTCGTCTGCTATATTGTGACATCATAACTGAGTGGTAGAACGAAATAAATGAAAAAATATTAAAGTTTAGAAAAAGAAATTCGGTCTGGCTGGATCTCAAACTCGATCGTCCGGTCGACTCGGTATATGGTGCGTTAAGCCTCGTGCTCGCACCGGTCTGTCAACCGTACAAGCGAAATCTGTTTTATGTAAGCTGTGAAATTACATTAGTTTAGTTAGTGCCAACCGTCCCCGCTAGTACCGCCACAACCGCCCGTATTAAATACAGTACGCCCACGCGAATTAGAATCATTGAATTAAATAAACGAAAAAATATTATATTTAAATAAAAAGATAAACATTTTAAATTAAGTTGTGTGTCAGAAACTACCCTGTGTTGTCAGCCTTTTTTTTAAATTTTATTAATTCATGTTAAAACCGTTTATTTTACTTTTAAAATGTAGATTCACGTGATCTGTTTTACCTTTGCTTAAAAGAAAAATGACAGAAAAGAAATTTACATTGAGTTTCATCGTGTCTCCGTGTATTTGTTCACATAAACTTCCACAATCGTGCTAGAGTTACTAAAATCAACAAACTACAACAAATTCCTATCCGTATTTATACATTTCACTGGTACTATACTGATCTGAACCAGATGAAAATTCTCACGGTTCTAAAATATATAATCTAGATTACTTTCAAATTTTGATTTCAGAGCTGTCACTTGATAATTAGTAAAAGTTAAAAAAAAACCTTAAGACTAACCAATATCCAAGGTTGAATCGACTTGAATAAAGCTAGGAAGCCCTTTGTTAATAATGTTAGCATATTATGAAAGTCTGGTGTCGATGTGGTTCCAATGTTAATCCCCGATCGACTAGTATTTAATAGACTATTATTTGTATTTAGTATTTACTTAGCATTCATTATTCCTCCTTCTGAATATTTAAGACTTACCTTTTTATATAGCTATATGTGTAGACTATTAGCTGTTTTCTCATTCAATATGCAAAACATATTGTGGCCTGCAGTTAATATCCCCTTGAATATAGTTTATACCCGTATTAAAGTTTTTGTGTGTTTGGTAGATCAGATTCACCTTTTTAAATGACATTTCACAACTCCAACTCCATCCAATAACCTTCAGGTTATGGTGTGATACATTTTAGTTACATCGTTCGGATAAACTCAGTGCTAACTTTCTAAGTTTAGTATCTTTTTACAGTACGTGTCTAGCATTTAATATAGCCTATTTATACTAGTTTTATTTTTATAGTCTATTTATATGTATTTGAAAATAACTTCCCTTTCTTTCTTTTAACTGTTTTAATTTTACTTTGCGACTATTTTATTTTACTGTACTCAGTACATCTATATTTCAACGTAATCGTATTTATCGTCCTTAAATTAGTTCTCCTATTTTTTTTTTCATAAATTATCTGGGTTGATTATTTAATTTCGTGACCCAATTCAGTTTTTGTCTTCACTTTAATCGTATTTCATAAAAAAAAGAAGTTTTTCGAATTTTAACTTTTAACACAACTTTTTTACAATCTAATTGACTTTAATGCTTATCTTTTTATATTAAAAAAAAAACATATAGTAATCCTTCAAGAAGAAAGTTTATGGAGAGGTCTGATACCTATATATTTTAATATATATTTTATTGTTAGAAAATTAAAAAAAAAAAAAAATAGATAATTATATTCCATAAATATTTAAAAAATAATAATAAAACTTTGCCATAAGCAAATCCGTTTTTAGGTTAATTTATCTTTGGAAGAAAATAACACTTAATACTATGTAAACATTTAATTACACATACGAAGATAAAGACTTTAAGTTTCTTGGAAAAGGATCTTTTCATATTTTTGTATTTATACAAATTTGGAAATTATTTTGATCCTCTGGTTAAGAAGGACAGATATTAAGGTATAGATCTTGGCAGATCGATTTTACCGTAATTCTCATTGATTCCTTTGATATATTTAACTCAGAATATTTAAAAGAGACCCTACTCGTCTTGAGAGAAAATGGTTTTTAAAATTTACACTTAAAATGCTTTTAGTTTAAAAAAAGGAAGAAATTAAAAACAGAAAAAATTTTTTTGGAGTAAACATATTCTTTAGAATTTTTAAAAGTATTTTCCATTCCTCCGGGGAATTTTTTTTTATGAATTGACAAGGTCAGCAGAATAAATTATACAAATAGTAAAATGTTACGAAAGAAAAGAATATTTAACAAATACCTTTAAAAAATTTCGTGTTTTTAACGTTTTGAGATTTCATAGCTCGACTACTCCTTGCAAAACTTTATTCGTAATTTATTCATTCAGTAATTACTTTTAACAAAAATTTTCAACGAACAAAAGCTAAAGAAAGTCTAAGTATAAAATATTTTCGAATTTTAAAATTTGGAATTGACACTACATTCTCTGAAATAAAAAAACGAATTTTTACTTTTTTAATTTACATGTTAAATGATGAATTTTAATAAAAATTTACTATCTTTTTTGGAATTTCGCTCGAGAATTCTCCTTCTTAGTAACAAGTAAATATTGATAACCCGCTAATTAACGACAATATTATCCCAACCGTATAACCCTAGTTTGATAGCTGTATACCTAATATAACTTGTACCTTGGACATCTTGAGCTTTCTCATTTAATTAATATCATTAAAATCTGGGGTACGTTAGATGACTTCATCTAAAAAAAAGCTGTGATGTTAAGAAAAACGTTTTACACTGTATTTAATTGAAATGGTTATAATTATTCTGTCAGATATTTAAATAATATGGTTGCCAATGATTATTCCCCTTCTGAAATCTCTATTTTTTCTTTTTCTTTTTTTTAGTAATAGTTAACTTGTTAAATTGTATTTTACATAATTACAAGATTACAACGAGAGAAGAGTCTCATGTGAAAAAGAGTAAGAAAGGATGTTCTGACTCATCCATTGAGGAAATAAATTTATAATTTTTAAACAAGCTTCCTTCAAAAATAAAAGTTTTGATGTTTGATATTCAAAAAACGTTTTTTTAATATTTAGCAGAAACAATTTGAATATTCCTACAATTATTTTCTTGATTTTTTATATTTTTTGTTATGAAAGAGCAGGCATCAACAGCTACGGATATTATCCCGGTGGAAATTGGTAACGTATGTAAAGATGCCTGACCGGGATTCAAACCCGGGATCTCTGCACGAAATGTTGAGGCACTATCTACTCAGCCACGGAGGTTGGCTGAATTCGGCTTGTTGATTATTTTTATTTCCAGTATTTGCCGGCCTCCGTGGCGTGAGTGGTAGCGTCACGGCCTTTCATCCGGAAGTCTCGGGTTCGAACCCGAGTCAGGCATTTTCACATACTACAATATTGTCATTTTATCTCATGCTCTGAAGCAATACCTAACGGTGGAGGCAAAGTAGCATTACTTTATAACCGGGTGTAGCTTTGTAAAATTTATGTTTGCTCTACACTAGTTGTTTTTTTAATCATTCTTTTAATACTTATATTTAGTCTGGGTTTTCTATGCATCATGTATTAATGTTACTCGAACAGACTTTTACCTATAAATGATTTGTTATTTCTGCGGAAGAAAGAGAATAACTTTCTTATATCTATACTATTTCTTTAGGATCCCTTAAGTCTCCTAAAGGAGTAATCATCTAGCCCAGTGTTTCTCAACTGTGGGGCGCGCTCCCCTGGGGGAGCGTGATAACATTAATGGAGGACGCGAGTATATCGAAAAGAAAATATTATTAAAAAATTAATTTACAGAAAGAAAAGCAAAACAAAATACATTCTGTCATAATAAATAATAAAATACATATTTACACTGTTATAATACACTTATAAATAGGATTATATCATTACTGCACAATGTACTTTAAATTGCCTTATCGATACTAAATTAAAAACAAGTTTAATAATTACTAGAGACTCCCTTGGGTCTGTCTTGCACAGCAAAGTTTTTTGAAGGAAGATTTAATATTAGAAATAGACACTCTTTTCTTTTAAAAGAGTTCTTTTACTATATTTAGCCGATATCTACAGAGTATATTTTATCTTCAAAGCAGCCACCGCAGAAAACCCGGTTTCACAAAGATAGGATGTTGAAAAAGGTAGTATACGAAACTTTCTTCTTTTCAGTGCACAAAATTTATCATCTATCCCTGCCAAAAATTTAAGAGGTTATTTATTACTAAATTGTCTTTTGATTTCGCCACTTACAGTGAAGTCTACGAAGATTTCTTCCGCAGTTGAGAACCCTTCGGAAGTATTTTGAAATGGATCCCTAACTCACTCTTAACTTGCTACAAAACTGTTGTCAGCAAGAAAATACTTTTAAAATTTCTTTGCCGTCATGGCTAAATGATTTTCAATGGTTACAAAAACAATTTTCACCGGTTGTTTCTCAGCCTTGTAAGTTTTTAACACATTCATCCACATTTACAAACATTTCTAGGTTTTTTACTTTAAATTTCTGCTCTGCAATTCCAATTTTCTGCAAAAAGCATTCACTTTATCACTCGTATCCAACATATGTGTATTTGCTCCTTGGAGTTGAAGATTCAAGGTATTTAATTTCTCGAATATGTCGACTAATTAGCTCAATTCCAACAGAAAAAAAAACTTCTCTGTTTCCGGTTGGTTTTCCTCTTCTAAAAATAAATGGCGATTTCATCTCTTAATTCACAGACATGTTGCAAAAATTTCTCACATGATAACCATCTTACCTCGCAATAAAATAGTGACGCTGAAGGGGTACTGTACGCAGTAATATTGTATGGAATTTCAATGGTCTCACAACGCATCACCCTACATTGGCTAGGTAAGGAGGGAGTAGAGTGGTGACCGAAACTGCCACATGGAGGGTGTCTTCCCCTACAGGGTCAGGATGTCCTGCAGCCGTGTCTTTACAAAGTGCAGAAAAGATTCTTGATTTTAGGGGGGGTCTCATTTGTACATAGTTTACTGCGATTACAAGCGTTGTTAACACAATATTCAGACCAAAACACACGTCTTTGAAAGCCAGAGCTTTTCTGTGGACCATACAATGTATCCAGACAAACTGTGGGGATTTTTGCTTGTATACTTTGGAATCTTCCAGACTTTGAACAAGTACCATCGGTGCATATTCCGACGCAATTTTTCCACTCTGTTCCCTCGTTTATAAAATCATTTAAGTTAGCAAATAATGCGAGTACTGTTGCTTTGAGTTCTACTGGTTTGCAGAAAATTAGTTCTTCTACTGCTGATATACATCAGAAAATCGAATGTAGGCAATGAAATGAGCATCTTTATTGCTATATGTTGCCTCATCAAGCTGAATTAAAACAATTTGTCACGCAACTTCTCAAAAGGCTGATTTTGTTCATCCAGGGCTATATCACCAATTTGACGGGCAAAAGTATCATTTGATAGAGGTATGGACTGCAATTGTCTGGAAAAATTATCTCCAAACATAGTTTCTAAAATCTCAGTTGAAGCTGGCAAAATAAAACTCTTCACCAGTGATGTGAGATTTTTTACATCTGGCTATATATGAAACTTTGTAAGAAGCAAGTAAAGTTTTTCCAGTCACAGAGAAAGTCTTTTTTTTTAAATGTCTGATTTTCATTTTAATTTTAATTCGAAGAATTTTCAGAGTTTGATAACGTACTCACTATGACGTGTTTCCAAATGTCGTTTAAGTTTATTAGGTTTCATGCTGACTGCTGACAAACCTTTTGAGCAAATGACACAAAGAGGCCTTTCTTTTTCATTTTCTTCAGTACTGGGAAACCCAAGATTTAAGTATTCTTGATTTTATTTTCGCAAACACGATCGTCTGTGCACTTGATGCTTCACTATCACCTAACGCTCGCTTACGCCCACTTAAAAATTTATCCATGATTCAGTATAAATAAATCTACTGCCGTGAATATTTATTACCGTGAATTGCAATTAATACCTAAATTATAACACACATTCACGATAGTTTCAGTAACAATAGAAGGATCGACTTAACTGAGCCTGGCTGAAATTGAACGAGGTGCAGAATTTATACACGTTTGCGCAAACGTTCCAGAATGTCCGAGACAAATCGGAACTTCTCGCGAAGTCGCGAGAAGATCCGTTATGGCGGAAGCAAGACAGATTGCAATAGAGAGGCATCGATTCCGGTTTTGCTAACGGAGCGGATCGGTAGTTTGTAATTTGTAATTCAGGTCGTAGTGTAGCTTTAGCGTCAAAATACTCTAAATATATTACGAGTAATATATTAAATAATATAATATAATATATAAATATATTATACTCGTATTTTTGTATACATTGTTATTGTATGAGAGGGGGGCGCGATGAAAATTATGATTGAAAATTGGGTCGCAAATACTTTAATTGGGTTAAATACTTGAGAAACTCTGATCTAACCAGTTTAGGCTTTAAAAAGACTTTCCTTATTTTAAGTCTCCGTAGTCGGTTAATTCTCTTAGAAAAAAAGTATAATTCCATGTTTTATCGGTCATAATAGAGTTAAAAATGATCTTCCATTTTTTCTTTATTAAATTTTATCTCGGTTACTTTATATAAGCTTTATTCATTTTTACGATAATAAAATGAGTTCGTATTCGTATAATCGCGGCAGTAATTTGGATATAAATTAAATAGTATAACAATTAAATCTAATGTGTTTGTTGTGTTATATTGTGTATCGCGTTGTATACGGAGAGTATTCGGTTTAAACCGTATTAAAGATGCATGTTAAATAGATATGTAGTGATATACGTATACGGACTGTGGTAACAAGCGGTGTATATAGTTAAGGTAGCTAGCCTTGTGCTGCAAGCGTCGCACAAGAGTACCACCGAACGTGGTTGTCGGAGGGTTAGAGGGGACTCGATGTAGAGAGTAGTTGTGGGTGAGCATAGAGAGAATCCGGCGCGGCGTTCCGCTCTCTCGGCGGTGGTTCATATCGTTTAGTATGCACGATGTAGTTCTCTGTACAGTTTAATAATAAACATCCTGCTCTGGTCCATCCCTTTCTCTCACCCCTCTATCTCCAACACCCCTCTTGCCATAACCTCTTCAATCCCACCCTTCTCACCCAAACTCTCCTCCTTCTTCTTCATCCTCAATTACAATTAGTAATTGCTTAGCGCATTACCTACACGGTATTTATGTTCTGAGGTAATTAAGCATATTCTAAACAACTGGGGCTACTACTACTACGTCTACATTCAACGACACACACACACACACACACACACACACACACTCACGCACTATCTATATATATATATATATATATATATATATATATATAAACATATTAAACAAAGGCTAGGATAAAACATAGTGCTGTTTATTACTTCTGGCGGTCCGTTTTATAGCCGTTTCGCCATTTTTGAAATATCACCCCGTAATTAAGCCCAATGGTCGGCTGGCTTTTATATATATTATGTGTATGTTATAGGCCTATACATATATATATATAAATTTTTCATTCCATACCACGTTTTAACCTCATACTAATTTCTAACATTGGTAAATTCTTTACAAACAACCTATAGGTTACATTTTTATTGTTATTTTATAATTTATTAAATATAATAGCTTATTAATCCTAATAATAAAAAAATAGGTCGATGTTTCCCTGTCTCACTCACCCCTTCTCACTCGAAACACTCACATGCACATACAAATTCACTAATTTTTATAAAGGTCTTTTAAAAGGATTACTTAAAGAAGATTTAACAAGATGACTAAAATGAAGAAAAATTACTTAGGAAGAAGGAATGTGGAGTTAGAAAAATTTAAAACAACTTTTAATGAAAGTTCAAAGGAAAATTTTTGTGTAAAATATAATTATGTTTTTATTACAGTTACAAGAATTAATTTTATGATATATTTATGTGAAAATCTCAAGATATCTGTTTTACACCTGAGTATTACATTTGAGTATTTTTAGTTCACTAAAAAAAAATCAATAAAGAAAACGGACTTTGTTGGAAATAAGTATCGTTTCTCTACAAAATATACGAAGAATTATAAAAAATGACTCGTTAAATCAAAAATAAGATTGAAAATATTCACGGATTGAACTGAAATCCTGTTACTTTTTATAAGGCCGATTTGATTCAAATAATAATACAAAGTAATTTCAATGTGGTTTGCGTTAAATAGATGCGTTTAATAGAAAGAATATTTTAATAATATGTTGTGTCAAGGTGTTTCTTTTTTTTTTTAATTCAGTAGAAAATTATTTATAATTTAATGCAGATTAAGTCATTAAACTGAAAAATTAATTTTGATTTGATTTATCCTATTTGAGAGAGCATAATGTGTTAGTTATATAAATTAATTTTGCCACCCGAGTTAAAACTGAATGGAGTAAAGAAGTCGGTTTTATGCGACCAAAATATGAGGATGCGTTGATACAGAGCCAAATCGAACCCTCAAGATCTGGCACGAACAAGCCTCCTCAAGTACATTTGCGGCTTTACTACGACCGTACCGACTAAATAGGCTTATTTAATATCCACCCTTAGATTTAAAACTTCTCCTTTTTCTCTCCCCCTTTTTTTCTACTCCCACTCTTCTTCTCTTCTTAATTCTCTGACGTTTTTATAAAAGAAAAAATAAATACAACTACATTAAGAATTGTAGCTGTTACTCGTGCCAAAAATTTCTATTTTCATAATCCGGTTTTTTTACGGTTACTTCTTACTTTAAAAATGTTTTTATCGTATCTCGTCCTAAGTAACTAAGTCGCTTTCATCAAATTATTTAAATATCTCTAAACGATCTACATAACCTATATTTCAACGAGGTCAAAGCGTTTTCTTTATTAACGTCTATTTGCCCGGTCGATTCGTACGACACATTTAGATTCTCCATTCGGTCGCCGAAAAAAAATTTTTATTAGCTGAAATTCCCATCTTTTGTTCATGTATATAAATAAATACTATGATTTAACTTTCTTCTGTACTTATTTCTTCAAACATAGTCATCCATCTGTTTTCACGCTTTAGTGTCTGGACTTAATAAATTTCCAAACTGCTTACTCGTATCAAGCTATAACTCAAGTTACTTACATTACCGGTGTTAATCTTAATGATGTGTGAGAAACGATAGGGCATAATATTATACAATAGAATTTATGGTTTATAAGTAAATTGCATACATTTTTTTTTACCATATAAATATTAATGAATTTTTAAATTAAATGTTTGATTTACTTTATCCGATGATGATCTCGTTTTGTTTTTGTATGAATGTAGATAGTGTTGGTTTTTTGGTTTCTTATTTGGTCATATTTCTGGTACGTTTTTCATTTGGTCATCGTATGATCTCAAAAGAGTTTGAGCCCTTAATATCTCTGAAAATAGCAAATATTTTCATCTGGAGATAATTAAAAAAAGTCGGCAAAGAGCTGCTTAAATTTCCCGGCTTCGCCTTTGACAGATTTTTATTTCAAATACGACATATAAATGTTTGTGTTAATGATTTTTATATTCAATATGTAGAATAGAATAGCAAAAAAATCGAAATTTTCAATAAAAAAAAAATTGAGTTCGATTTGACCGCTTCATTAAATTACGTTTTTAGCTTAAAAAAATATGAAGTATTAAAAGTATAACTGAGAAAAAATCAAAATTCTTAGTAAAACATTTTAGGTCCCAGTTGACTTCCTTCCTCGACAACTATCTAATATAACATTTTTTATGTCGACTACAGCTTGAAAAACAAATAAATTATCTGAAATTATTAAAAAAATTTAGAATTCTTAAGTCAGGTTCAATCAGACCCTCCTTTTATTTAAACAGTTACCATGACTGCGTATTAATTTAGATAAAATTGGATTTTCAGTCTTCAAAAATTAAAATTAAAAAAATTAATATTTTTTAGTATGGGTCTCATTAAGACCTGCCGTTTTTTTTTTGGACTTAAAAGTTTACTTATTGAAGTAACTATTCACGACAGAAAATTAACAGCGTTATTTAAAATGGCTAAAAAATTATATTTTAATAAAAAAAACTAAAAAAAAACACGCCTCCTTTTCCAATGAAGTGGAAAATCAAACCAAAAGTAGAATATATATAGCCAAATTTCAACTTTTTTGCCATCGGATTTTCGGAATAGAGTCAAAAACTGTTTAAAAATAACATTGAAATATTATTCAACCCCAACTCTATATCCGATTTACTTAAAACTTTAGAAATTTAAATAAGTACTTTCAAAACGTACAAAAGCTTAATTTTCTACGATCAATATACAAAAATAAAACAGGAAAAAACGGCGAAAATTACCATTCTTCTTTTTAACTTCGTCAAAATTTGAATGCTATCAGTGCCCCATATATAGTAATTTTTTTAGCAACTTTCGAAAAATTTATGTTGAGAAAGTCCGGAGATATTAATCAAAATACAGGCCAGAATAGGCACGTACGAATATACATCTTACGGAAATGTCTACAACATTTTTGTCTTAAAACGTCGGCATTTGCAAAAACTCCAATACCAAAATATTGACCGAAGATTATACATTCCCTTTATAGATCTATTACGGCTATCGCAGTTACAATTTACTTGTAAAATTGTAAAAATTTTAACTCAGGTTATAGGATATCACTTTTTATCTTTATATCAATTTTAAAATTAAAACTATAGCTGATCAAAATATCTTTATAATTTTGATCTTTTGTTACAAAAAACACCTTAAACATACATTATTAAAGTCATATAAAATAGCAGTACAATGCGCATTCTACACATGAAAAATCTTTAAAAAATGTATTGTAAAATAGTATATTTACAAGTGAAAGATAAATTTTAAAACTATAGTGATTTCTTAATACGTATAATTATTATGAAACTAGGATCGTACAGATCAAGTAATGATAACAAAGAACCATCTCGTTTATTACCGTATCACAAATATCATAGGTACCATTATAATGGTAATTATGTATCATTACTTATGTATCATAAGTTCCATTATGATACATAATGGAAATTTGAAATTTGAATAAAAATGAGAATTTTACGTGATAGGTTCCTTTTAACAATAACACAACATCAAATGTTATATAATCTTAAAATTACTTTTCAATAACATCTATAAATGTTGATATTTCTTAAAACATTTACATATTTATAAATAAAATTTACATAGTGATAAAAATAATTTTTACATGGATTTGAATACTAGATCGTGGATACCGGTGTTCTTTGGTGGTTGAGTTTCAATTAACCACACATCTCAGGAATGGTCGAACTGTGAATGTACAAGGCTACACTTCATTTACACTCATACATATCATCCTCATTCATCCTCTGAAGAATTATCTAAACGGTAGTTACCGGAGGCTAAACATGAAAAAGAAAAAGCACTCAACGGAGAGTAAATATTTGTGAGCGTATTTATTCATTGCTTAATGATTGGCTAACCGATTTTGATAATTTTATTTTTGGATGGATTATTGTATTAAGTGACATTACATCGAAATTTCTCTGACCAATTAATTTTAAAATGGCAATCACGGATAAAATAAACTCCTTTGAGCTAAAAAAAAAATAATTGAAAATATTTATTATATTAATACACACGCGCACGCGCGCGTGCACGCAAACACACACATATATATATATATATATATATATATATATATATATATATTACATTTTTTCATCAAAATTATATAAACATGTTATTTCCTCCAGAAATTCAGCTTTTTAGAATTTTGCAAATTAATTAATTTAATTAAGTAAAGTACTTAGCTGCTATTTTATTTGGCTTTCGCCAGTTTATTTACATTATATATACATAGTGTCCCACGAAGAAACGTTGAAGCTTTAAGGACTGTTCTACTGGTGAAAATAATGAAAAAGGTTCATATAAAATAAAACGTGTTTGGAGTTCCGGCTAGCGAAAGTTTTCACCCGGATTTCAGCTCTTCTAATAAAAAGAATCCCTACTGTAATTTTTGGGATCCAAATTAAGAAGTAAAGTTGGTATTTTCTTTTGTAATTGGAGCTGAGAGATAGGATAAAGTAGGTCTCAGAACTTTAACTCCAGTAATTTTTATGATATCCGGTGAAAAATACAAAATTCAGTGTTGAAAAACAAGTTTTTTTTTAGGTTTTTAGTACAGTAGCTTTGTTAAATGATTAATATGTGTAGAAGATTTAATAATAGAGAATTTAATTCTGAGAAAATGAAAAATCTAATTGTGAGAAATGATCGACTGTTTGATAAGAAACCAGTCGAACATGGCTATCGTTTCATTACCAGCATTCATTAACATGGCTATCGTTTTATTATCAGCATTAACAGCGTAATTTACTGTTTAATTTTTCATAATTAATCGTTGTATTTTCCATAATTTTAGGATTTTGTTTAATTGACATAATCCATACCATTGGTTTTACCCACCGGGTTGGTCTAGTGGTGAACTCGTCAACGCAAATCGGCTGATTTCGAAGTCGAGATTTTTAAGATTCAAATCCTAGTAAAGGCGTACTTTTATACGGATTTGAGTACTAGATTGTGGATACCGGTGTTCTTTGATGGTTGGGTTCCAATTAACCACACGTCAGGAACGGTCGATCTGATACTGTACAAGTGTACACGTCTTGATAGGTGGTCGTGGTTGGAAGAGCCATTCGAAGACGATAGTATGTTGTGTAAATATATTGATGGAAATATCTGCCGAGGCATTTGCATCGGTGGCATCCTGACAGAGGCCAGACTAATGACAGTATTGTGTTATCAAGTTTAAAGAGTCAAAGAGATGATCTCCGGTAAAGCCCATCAGAACTACGAACGGAGGGGTTGTTGTGGCGACCGGTTTTGTCACAAGGTGGTTGTCTTCCCCTACTACGGTCAGGATGTTGAATTATATCGCGATGAGCTTTATCACGGACAGTTTTATAAAAAAATTAAGAGACCTACTGTAAGACGATGTTATTAAGATTGGCTATGGTTTTTGATAGCCCGATCTATAATGATAACTTTTTAATGTATTTTCTGAGTAAGCTAATTAAATTTATTTTCACGTCCCTAAGATCTTTCGTGGTTAATATTGATGATGGACCGACTCGTTAAATTCTGTACACGCCCGGTCTCGCTATATCTATGTATTAAACGTAATATTTTTTTTTTTTATTGCCGACTGAAGATTAAGAATATTAAGAATAAATATTAAGAATAAAACTTGTATTTTAAGAGTTTGAAAGATTTATACGCGAAATTATTCTCAACAACAAACGTTCCGTATAGTTTTATTTCAAGTATATGTAGCTGTTCAAGTACTGACAGATTTCAATCTCTTATATAATTGGATGGAACGGAGTGGATGTGGGGAAGTCTAATATTTTATTTCAGCGGCTTTATAGCTGCAGTTAGTTTCTAACCGACTGTAATGTGCCATTATATTTATTGTATATACAAACTTGACAGGCAAATATTTGTAATATGAGTTGTACTGGTAATGGCAGTACGTCACACACATGTTAATTTTGCTCCATACCGAAAATGCTCAGAACTTGGGTTCGAGAAGTACAGTGTTACCAACTGACAAATAGAGTAATGTAAAATTTATCCAGTCGTAATTTACGGGCATCTTTATTAAACAACCATTTTCTTTACTAGGTATTGGTAGATGTGTGTTTAACGTTAATACCATCTCATGTGATATTTAAGGATCCTGGTTGAAATCCATCTCAGTTATTTCAACGTAATTATTTACGAGTCTAGTAACCGTTATTGTTATTATTTGATCGCTAAAGTTTTATTAATTATACTTTCTAAGGATTACTTTGTATAAGATCAAAATAACCAGAATAACAGTTTATTAAATTGTATTTAGACTTTAATATCTCTTTGAGGCATTTTTTAAAAAAAAATCATTATTTTTTTTTAAATCTATAATATACGGGGAAAGTTCACTCTAATGTCACGCCAATTCTCTGATGTAATAGAATATGTATATGTCTGTGTATTTAAAATATATGTATGTATTTATCTGTATTTAAAATTAGTTTTTATGGTACTACTCTACTTACCGAAAAACATACTCCTAGAAAAACTAATAATGAATTCACATTAAAATGTCCATTTTTGAGTTTTTTCTATAAAAGTTTTTAAAATTTTGTGAATTAAGATACCATCTTAATCTTCTTTTAATAAAAAATGAATCGAAATACTTCATTGTTTTATTAATATAAATGTGTTTATTAACTGAGTAAAGTAGTACAGTAAATTATTTACGATAGTATGTATTTAGAAAACCCGATTTAAAATAGTAAAACAATGACGTACAAAAAAAAAAGTAATTGGTTTAGAAACCTAAATTTTTTTTCGAGAAATTATAAGAAGTCTTAATTTATAATCCCTTATCTCATGAGTAAAATTCATAAAAATTTAAAAGGTGCCTCAATTTTAAACTCTTTTTTTTTTCTTTTCACTATACTAAGGAAAAGGTGATATGTTTGGGTAGTATGTTTGTTTATTTTTTATACAAATTTTCTTGATATAGCCATCAAATAATTCATTTTAACCGCCCGATTGAGTTTATTGCAATTTTTTAAAAAAGTCTATTATGGTATGTCTTCCTAGTACGCCTATTAAATTACATATCCACATTTTTGCTGCACTTCATTTATTTCATTTGAAAGTGAGAAAAGATCCTCCAGTTCTTTAATAAAAGTGAACTGTTACACAATTTCTAAAATATTAGTTTTTATTAACATCAAATATTTCTACAATTATTAATTCAATAATCTTGCCTGAAATATTAGGTTAGAGTAAAAGTCCTTTCATTACGCTTTGAATAAATGTAAGTCTTATTTTGTATTTTATTCTTTGTTTTTTTAAATTGTTATGATGTAATCATCAACAAAATGAAAACAAAAACGAAACAGTTTACTATATTTTATGACGATATTTAATATCAAGTAGACTGAAAGAAATCATAAATACAAATAATACGATTTTAAATGATAATTTTCAATTAATATTAAACAATCAGATGTTTCACCAAATCTGTAGTGGACACCACGTAACTTTCTTGAACGCCTATTAAATTGCATATACACATTTTTTGAAAAGTACATAAAATTTATTTCACTAATAACTTCTGATTTTTGTTTCATTTTTTTTTTTTTTATTGCTATCATTGAATTATTATTTAGTGTAAATAATTTTTTTCAATCACAGGTAAATAATTATTAATAAATCAATATATTTAAATTAAAAAAAAGTCGGAAATGAAGTCGGATTTCAACCGATGTGCGCTCCCAATATTTCATTTAAAATTGTATTGGCCGTAATGTTAGAATCAGTAAAAATAAATACCACTTATGATATATCGTTGAAAAGTTCTCATTGTGGGCTTATTACTGCAGTTAAGAAAAAGTCCAAAATCCACATTTTTTTAAATCTTGGGCTCTTTTGTCTATTGCAATCAAAAGGGAAGTAGATGTTAAAGCAGTCCTAAATCCAAAATTTCAACATCCTACGGCTAATCGTTTTTGAGTTATACGAGATACATACAATGGATTCAGGGATGGTCAAAATAGATATTTCCGTTGAAATTTGAAAACTGAATTTTTCGCGATTACAATACTTCCTTTACTTCGTAGAAGGAAGTAATTATATCAAAATGTTATGGCTTTTCCCAAACCATAAAAATAGAATTTTATTTGAAATTCACAGATATTAATTAAAAAAAAAACCTTAAAAGGATAATTCAAATACTATATATTTATTAATTTTTTAATTAGGGAAATCAAATGAAAAGATCATCTTTAATCGATTACGATTGCTGAATAGTTATATCTATCTATTTTTTATGACAACAACATTTTCAGAATATCAACCATATTTCCTTTCCTTTCCTAAAATTTTCTTATTTGTTTATTTGTTCTAAGCATTTAAGGACAATTTTATTCTTGCCTATAATTAAAAAAAAAAAGTGTAAGAGTTGCGATCAATATAAAATATATATATATATAGATATATATATATATATATATATGTATATTTTAATAGGTTTTTTAAAATATTTTTTAACTCTTACCATATTCCTTTTTTTGTATCCTCTTCCCTCGATTAATAATTACGTATTTTTTTGTCGTGTTCGTAACTATGATTTGTAGTAAAAACACTTCCGAGATATTTTATTATTATTTTAGCCTGCTTGATGAAATAGTAAACTTAGAAAATATTGCTTAAATTTCATTGTTAGGTAACTGCAATGCATAATCATAGTTGAATTAAATTTAAAGTATACAGAGAATGATAGGCGACCGAATAATTAATTTTATAATCGAAATTAATTTATTGACTACTATAGAAATTATATTTTGCTTTTGGTTCAGTTTTTATAGTATTTTTATTGCAAAAAACAAACCATAATCTTTATTTTTTAACAAAATGATTTTTTTCTTCTGGATGATATTGTAGGAAATTTCCCATTAATTGGTGAAGACAAATTATAATATAAATAACGAACTAACTAATAAATAAATATACTAAGTGATAATTCTATATATTTATATATAATAAGTGACAATTAGTCTATATAATATAATAAGTTACAATTCTATACAGGCCTGGGAAATTTTTTCATATCAACCATTTATGATTGGTGATTGTTGTGAGTGGCTTTATAAAATGGATTGGTTTTTATTAGATGGGCGGAGACCGGAGCATTTTCAACCCCCTAACCAATATGTAACTTAGCCAACCCAATATTTTTAACGAAGAAGGGCTCACCATAACGAAGACCTATTAATGTAATTCGAGTACTAAATTATATTCGGCCGAGCATAAACTGAATTTATTAGTATTATTATTGTTATTATAATAATTAGAATACTTGTTTAATGTAACTTAATATTTTTTCCGCTTAATCTCTTATGCATATAACTTTGCTTTACATAAAAAAAAAAGATAAAAGAAAAGTCGATCACCGTAGTGGAGTAGTAGCGTCTCGACCTTTCATCTGGAGGTCCCAGGTTTGAATCCCGGTCTGGCATGGAATTTTTATACGTAAAAAATCTTCATTTCATATTCCCATGCACAAGCTTCGAGAGCTTACATAGATAAAATTAATCATCCAAAAATAAAATGCATGTTTCATAGAAATTAATTCTGTTTAATATTACGATCTCGGATATACTTTTGTAGGTATTTTAGAGAGGAAGATTAGATGAATAAAATAATAATTGAGAATATACTAGAACCTCAACAGGATTCAAATCTGAGACCATCTGATCTAAGATCCAGTTTGATAACTACTACACCAATGGACCAACCAATAGCAATAATAAAGCATTTAATATATATATAATTTAGAAAACATATAAGTATTTAAGGAAAAATTTTTTTTTTTTTTAATTTAAGAAATATGATTTTTTAATTTTGAGGTTATATTGTCTCAATATGTGCTGCACCCAGCTGTTTGATTTATTTACTTGTTTACATCAACGTGTATCGAATTAATTAATTTTTGAAATTAATTACTGTTGATTTTCGTATTTTATGTTTGGTTTCTTTCAATTTGCTTTTGTTTTTGAAATCATGACCGACCCAGAACATTCAGAGGGTGCGATTCGACTCGATGAGGAAGGATTTTCCCCGGTACTGGGACGACGGTCCACCAGGAGAGGAGCTTCTCGTGTCCAGGTGCGGGAAGTCCTGTCCAACAGTAGTGGCAGTGAAAGCCTAGCGGAGGTGGTAATAGTAGATATTCGACGTGCAGATCGGCTGGTGTCTAGGCGAAAAGAGAAGAAGAAAGGAGAAGCGTCAGCTCGGCGACAGCAGAGCGCTATCGACTCACCGGTTTTGGCTTCTGTGGGTGTCTCGGGTAGTGGAGCCCTTGAGAGAAATTTTTCGCCCCTACCAATGAATTCGGTGACGACACTGAGAACGATGGACGGAGACTTTTGAGGGCGGTGGTGAAACGCATTCCTCCCCCAACAACAGAGGAGAAGAAAAAATCTAAGTTCGGCATAGGAATGCCTCCGACGAACTCTGCTTTAGATGCTGGAGTCCAGACCACAGGGCCAAGTTCTGTAATGGCGTTGATAGAAGTTCCCATTGTTTTACGTGTGGTAAGGCCAGCCATATACGTAAAGATTGTAAGCAGAAGCCTCGGTGTACATCCTGCAAGTTGTACGGTCATGCGGCCGGTGGTCGAGGATGCAAGACGGGTCGATCTGCGTCAGGAGTTGTGTCTTCACAGTAACGTCATAGTGTCTTTGAAGGACAGATTCACCCGGGAGGAGTGGGAGGCTTCGGTCTTCCACCTTCAATGTAAGACCGTAGTCCCGGTGTGGTATCTATTTGGGGGTTTCTCACTAGAGGAGAGAAGTCAAGACCGTCAGTCCCGGGGGAAGTTCCCTTTTGGGAACTTCTCATTTGAGGCATGGCATGTAAAAAGAACGAGTCCCGGCTGGCTGGACGGCGCCTTGCGTCTTTCCGAGGTAGTTTGCAGCGAAGGCATCCCCTGGAGCTGATTTGATCCTTAATTGCGGGTCTGGCTCCGAAAGACGGGGTAACTACAGATGTATAAAAAAAAAACATGTGCTGGCATTGTCCAATATCAAATCGAGATATCTAGAATACGCCATCTACTGATCGATATTGAGCGGAAAGGACTTGATTTAAATTCTACTAGCCATTCTGTTGAAATACATTCTACTAAACTATTTTGGATAGTTGTATAGATCTTGCCATTGTTTGTCTATTTCAAAATTAAAATTTATGAACTAATTAACACGTGAAAGTAAGATGCAAACACCTGTTGACTGTTAATGAAAAAAAAATCAAGAAATAATTAAAATGATCTAATGATAATTTGTTTTCTGTTCGTTTCATTTTATATAAGTCTAATTAAAAACAATATAACGAATAAGTAATATCGTTAATTTCAATAATATAAACGTTATAAATAATTAAATAAAACGTTATAAATAATTAATATAAATTAATTGTTTACGCACGTGAAAGAAGAAACTGGTTATTAAAACAATTTACTTAATTTCATTTATTGTGGTAATATAAATTCTAATAACTGAGAATTAATTAATACTGTAAATTCATTAGACTGCAATTAAAAAATACTGTAAATTGTTAATATTTATTCTGTAGTCACATATACACAGCTTACTGGAAATTCGACTTTACTCTAATAAGAATATTTCAAGGTAATAAAAGTAACACCATAACAAAAGCTTTACGCATGTTACCTTTACTCATTAATTACTGATTAGGAGATTTTATTTATTTTTTATTATTTTGAGAAATATGATGATCAGTTAATGTTTTTAGAAAAGTACGGTTTGAGCTCCGTGATTGATAGAACCGTGAAGCGGGTGAAGTCATTTTTACTCGTTGTCGATCAGTAAGCTCAACTACTAATCCCCTTTTTTTATCTACCTATAACAAGAGAATTAAAACCCGTTTAAGATAATCTTTAAGTGGATTATTTGTTTGCTCCATTTTATTATAGAATTGATAAATAAGTGGCTGAATTTCAGGTTAATAATTTTAAATTTATTTTCTTCCGTTTTTTTTTTCTTTTTTTTGAAGTTTTTGACAGATTTTTTGTGGCACTGTTATTATTTCTTGTTTATTTACTTCTTAATATATATGTATTATAAAACTTTATAAATAATTAAATTTACCGTAACAATTAATCTACGTTATTTACTTTAAAAATTATGAAACGTAAAACTTGTTCATCTTTCATGTTTTTAATAATCTTTTATAATAATAAAATCAGTTGTTTTTTATAGTTTTATACGGGAAATATAGTTGTCTAATAAATATAAATTTATATAGAAAACTTTCCAAATTATTATTAATATTACATTTAATTTCCAGAAAGTGGATTTAATTCATTTATATTAATATTTTGATTATAATAACCGCAATATTTATTTATCGTTCATCTTTTACTAATATATATATATTTTATTACGAAAAATATAGAAATAGCATACTTATTACACGATTGTTCAAAAAGAAGTGTAATTCGTAATTCAGGATGTATGTATGAAAGTTTGTTTGTTTCACCGAAGCAGCTCAACGGCTGAACCGATTTAGACGTACAACTCCACGTTGGAGTCCTTACGTAACCGGGAGTGTCAGAGTATATATATGTCTTAATAAATTTTAAAATATTGAAAAAAAAAGTACTATATACAAATACTATTTACAAAATTGTCACCTGCACGCTTTTTGATTAGCCTATATTAATAAATATCCATTATTAAAGAGCAATGTTTTTTTGGCAGTCGTATTTTTTAATTTTTATTATTTATTTCTTTTGACATATTTTTTATCATAGCATATTTATTATCTTTGTATCACAAACCTACATACATTTAATTTTATTCGTAATTATTTATTTATTTAACTTTAAAACTATTTGAACTGTTTGTAAATGAAAAAATTACATATTACGTAGACTTTATATAGATTCACCCATTTCGTATTAAATTAACATTTTTACTTGTTATATGGAAGAATAATAAAGATCAACATACGCTTACAGTTAGTGTACCAACAGCTGGATATATTTTTTTAAATAGAAAAGATTTGCTAAGCTACATAATGAATATCTAGCTTAACCAGGGCTGGAAAATCCAATCCGCAATGAAGCAGTACACATATAGGTATACAGAACAGCTGTTTCTGCGGCATTGTTGTGGTTATTAACCACACTCAATAAAAAATAAATAAAATAGAATTTAAAGAGTTTCAAAATGAGTACTGTAAAGTAATAAATAAAAAGATATTTAAAATACAACCAATAATAAACGCAAATCCGAAGCTGATATACGATTAGAATTACAGGCCTATTTACCTAAGAAATTTTCCATAACCACGTAGAGCCGATACATCGATATTTCCTTTATATCCTTAAAGAAAATATATTCCTTAATAACAAGATTTTGTTGTTATTTTGCAAATAGACTTTACATCAAATAACCAATGTACAATTTCCAACAATTTTTTGTTTTTAGAACAAGAGAGAAATTTTGTAGCGTATGAAGAGTGCCTAACCTGACCGGAATTAAAACCCAATACCTTCTGCATGAAAGGTATAATTCACTTTTCTTGTTTTTATGTAATAAAAACAGTAATAAATTTTAGACAATTTGATTCGTTTAAAATGTTTCTAATAATTATTTTTATGGTTTACTACTTTATTTCATTTTAATTTTAAGTTAACGAAAGTTTTAAATGCATTATTGATGAAATGTGTTAATTAACATTACTTGAATAGTAGCGTCTTTTTCATCCGGAGGATTCCTGATTCGAGTCCCGGTCAGGCATGGCATTTTTCCCATAATACCTTTTCTTTTTTTGTTTAACCTCCAGAACCAGCGTAAAGTATTACTTCAGAGGATGAATGAGGATGATATGTATGAAAGTATATGAAGTGTAGTCTTATAAGGTCGATCTGAGGTCAACCTAAGGAACGACCTAAGGTGGTTCCTGAGATGTTTGGTTAATTGATGAAACCCAATCACCAAAGAAAACGGTATCCACGATCTAGTATTCAAATCAGTATAAAAGTAACTGCCTTTAATAGGATTTGAATCTTACAATATTAGCGCCTCTTTCATTCGGAGGTTTCCTGGTTTGAATCCCAGTCAGGCATGGCATTTTTCATATAATACAAAGTACATTATCATCACCCATTGGCAGCTGTTACATGAAGTCAGCCTATTGTTATTTTAAAAGTAAATAAATAATTTTTTTTTTTAAATTAAATATTGCTACCTTATTGTCTTTTATTACATTTAACAATTAAATATCTAACAATTTTTTTTTTTTTTTTGTTAATAAAAAGCTATTCATAAATAACTATTCAACATCAACACTAATAACAGCTAACAAGTATCAATAATACTCTTTTTAACATAGAACAATTAAGAAGGTTATTTTTAAATTACTGAATTTAAAAAATTAATCCCAACCATGTTGATTTTTTTTTTTTTTTTTTTTTTTTTGTTTACTCGTGTGTAAGTTTTCGATAATATATTTTACTTTAGAGAATAGGTTACAGTTAAGCTTTGTTGGATTATTCACAAAAAAAATTTGGACAGAAGTCTAAAAAAAATAATTAAAGATTTAAACTATCATACACACAGTAACTGTTAAATCATTGGTACCACCCGAACCTAGTTCGATTTAACCTATTTACCTACATACACCTTTTTTTTTCTTGCCGGCCAGCTTCGGATCACGAAAAGGTAACTATTTCTGTCTCTTTTTGTTATCTTTAATTTTTCTCCAGTGTTCTGCCACACGTTTGCAGAAGGCCTTTATTCCTTTCTTCCGACTATTGTTTTTAGATGTTCTTTGCGGATTTTCTTGTTAGAAATCTTTAAATTCATTATCTTCCTTTCTGAAGTTGTTTCTCTCAAGTATTAACTTTTGTTAATCCCAGTTTCTTCTCTAGTTTGTTCTCCCTAACCTTTGTCTTGGACGGTTTTCCTATTTTCAAAAAACTTTGTATTTTTAATTATTTTTTGTTTATCCATTTTCTGAAGTGGGCCATATAAAAAGTCATTCTTTTTTCCTAATTTTTTTCTTCCAGTTTCGGAAAAAATTATTTTACAGCTTTAAGTTAGATATTATTCCGTAATTTCTATCTTCTTTAATGACTGAACCCAATATTTTCCTTAATATTTCTCTCTCTTTTATTTAAAATCTTCAATTATACCTGTACTTTTTTCTAATTTATTTTATTGTATTTTTTATTTTTTTAATTTATTCTTATCGTATAATAAATCACGGACCGAGTCATATTTTTATAATCGATATCGTTTGGGTCTACCAATTTGTTGGTAAACTTCTCTATTCGATTCAATAATCGGAATTATCTTTCTTTTTCTGTTTATTCTCCGAAACCAGCATAAGATATTACTTCAGAGGATGAATGAGGATGATATGTATGAATGTAAACGAAGTGTTGTCTTGAACAGTCTCAAGTCGACCTGAGATGTGTGACCTGAGAATGAATCTCCCATTCTTGACATGTGTGGTTAATTAAAACTCAACCACCAAAGAACACCGGTATCCACGATCTATATATTCAAATCTTTATAAAAGTTATCAATAATCCGGAATAATTTAATACTCCTTAATTGTTATCATAAACGTTCAAATGCAGTTAGATCACGCTTTAGGCTAATTTTAACTGAATTATTTATGTAATATTACGTGGAAGTTAACGTAAGTTATAAAATTATAATAGCTGATTAACCACAACAGCTACGAGTTATCTAAACGGTGAAAGGTGTAAATGGGTTAAATGAAATGGAAAAGATTATTAAATTATTAATTAAAATAAAAACAGTATTGGTTATTTTTATATATTAAATTATAAGATTTTTTCTTTTCTTTTTTACTTTATGCTTATTTACAAATGACGTACGTATATAATAACTTGACTGTTTTGACCCTATATTCATAACCTCTTTGTAATATGATATAACATTTTAATCAAAACCTTCCCCCTTTTTAATGCTATATTGTCTTTTCCCCTCGTATATAAAAATCAGCATAAAATTTAGGTTGGATAAAAGTTATGTTAATGGAATATAAAAATCTATTGAATTAACCGGGATTGGATTATTATTATTATTATTATTATATTATTATTATTATTATTATTACTAATAGTAATATTAATTATTATTAATAGTTACTAATCTGATTATACTTTTTTAAATTAAATGTTGATTATGTTATTTACAGTTAAGAAATATTGTTTTAATATAATTGTTTTATCAATTTTCGTTACTATTTTTACTCATAAATGGATAAATTAAGATTCATTCTGTAAATCAAGAATGATCCATAGAACTTTAGATCTATTTACTCAAGAGCAAATCAATATATCCATTAAAATACAAATAAAAAACTATATCTTAGATTACTGATAAAAATAGAAAATGATTAAAAAATATGCATAAAAATAAATAAATATACATATATAAAATAAAAATAATATATATATACAATAAACCTGTAAAATTTTAGTGAATTAATGATTTTTAAAATGTTTTGAACCTTTTTAAATGTAGATTATGATTTTTTTAAATTACTACTTGCATTAAAAAAATAAACAATCGTTGCAGCTATACAGAACAGTGGAGTGTATTATATTTACCATTCTAATGGAATATTGTACGATTTCATTCAGAAACATTATAAATATATTTTATTTGATTTTAAACATTAGAAATTTGATTCAATCAATCAGCGAAATATGATGACTTTACGTGACTAAATGTAGCTGTTTTTCATTAATTTTAATTTTTTTTATGCGATAATCGAATATAAAATCAAGCCTTTGGTAAACTACAATTAGACGAGATCAGCACGTGGCTGACGAAATTGAAAATAAGAGTGAATCAGAACAAATCGAGACATGGGACATTTAGGATGAGAAGGAATTTACAGATCCACCTGAATGACGTCTACATCCCTCATACGGATCGGGTACAGTACCTTCATTTGGATTGTCGCCTAACGTGGAAGTATAAGGAACTAAACTGGTTGCCAGGTAGAAACTCATAGTTATCTTTATCTATTAAACTATCGATCTACAGAGTTATCCTTAAATTTATCCGGGCATTTGGGATTCAGCTATGGGGTACAACGAGTAACAGCAATATTCAAAGGTAATTCAGAGATATCCAAATAAATTGGTGAGGCGCCGTGGTTTGTTGATGAATATCTAGGATTCACTTTTGTTTACCGAAGGGATCCAAAAAAATTATCTCCCGGTACAAACAGAGGTTAGAGAATATGTAAATTATCTGGCAGTACATCTATTAAACAACAGCGATAAAATCAAGCGACTAAAAGATTTCCATATGCTGCATCTGAGAGATGTAACCAGAGGTGTGACCTGGAAAAGGTGAGAACACAGGATGACTCTGATTACTGGTGTAGTCAACGACACGTTGATAGTCTACGATTTACAGCTATTTATATTTACCGACGAATATTTGTTTTATTTGTGGTATTGTTGACATTTTTTTTTTTATTTTTACTTCCTTGTACAAAGTAAAGAAAGTATTGTAATCGCGAAAGATTTCGGTTTTCAGATTTCAACGGAAATATCCATTTTGACCATTCCCCTGAATCCATTTTAACTAGTTTCGGCGAGACATCTACAAGTACGTTACGTATGTGCGTATGTATCACAAATAATTTTAAAAAAATTAGCCGTAAGATGTTGAAATTATGGATTTAGAACTGTTGTATCATCTACTTGTGCACTTCCTCTTTTGATTCCAATCGACTGTACAAAAAGTGTCCAAAAAAAAAACAAAATCCCAAAAAATTGGATTTTTTACTTTTTCTTAACTGCAATAATAAACCCTCATTGGGAGCTTTTCAATTATGTATCATAAGTGGTACTTATTTTCATTGGTTTCAGAGTTATAGTCAAAGAAAATTTTAATTAATGAAATATTTGGATCTTACAAGGGGAAGGCACATCAGTTCTATCCGACATCTCCATTTTTTACTTTTTTTTATTTTAAATATATTTATTTATTAACAATTATTATCCTCTGATTGTAAAAAAAAAATTACGATAAATAATAATTCAATAATAACAATAAAAAAAAAAAATATATATATATATGAAAATATATCAGAAGTTATTAATGAAATAAAATTTTATGTACTTTTCATTGTAAAAAATGTGTATTTGTAATTTAATAGGCGTAAAAGGAAGTTATGTGGTGTTCACATCAGATTTTTTCTTCCTGTGATTTATTTCTCGTGCTATGTCTATCGTGGTCCAACACTTGGACCACCTATACAAGTTCTTTTCCTATATATGAGGTGTTGAATTTTGTATGATTTAATGAGGAGGGGTTTCGGCGGGATCTGTCTTCATGTAGTTGTCATGAATCAAATTTACTTATGTTCCCTTATGAGGTTCCGATTTTAAATGCTAACAGATAAAAAAAAAATTAGTTATATTTCTTAAATTAAGATTTTTCTATTTTTTTCGTTCTCAAATAATTTCAGTTCTCAGTTCTCAAAGTATTGAGACATTTTGCCATTTTTGAATTTATTTAATCGTATGGTAAATAATGATGGAAATTCATTTAAGAAATCTAGTATCAACAACAAACCACTAAAATCATACATCAACAAATATTTTCCAACCGCAGTATTCCATATTGTTTATCAGCTAAAAGATAAATCCTCTACTCTTTTGTTTGTTTTTTTTTTAATCGGTTTACTTAATTCTATTTTTTAATTTTATTCAGTTTTTCTATACAGCTTGAGCATATTATAAGCTTATCTGACATATGTTATAAAAAAAGCTTATAAAAATTAAACAAAGTAATCGTCTATATAATTCACAAACCCAATAAATTTCAGGATCGCTTATATTAACTTTACAAAATTACGTAAAATATCAGTAGTGATCGGTTTATAAGTCACGAGACAGGAAATTTATGCCGGTGAAAATGTGTAAAAAAAATTATATAATGTGTAATAAGGCTATTCTTGAACTAAAATTTCTCGAGTAGTAATCATTAGAAGTTATATACGGCTAAAATAAACATAAAAACAAAATAATAATATATAATTATTTTTATATCCTTAATTTAAATCGACAAATGAATATTCACATTAAACAAATTCCTAATTATTTAGGAGAAAAATTAGTGTATTCCCTAATGAATTAAGACATTCCTACCGTTTCGCTTCAAGTCTTGTCGAATGAATGTACATTCCTCATCAACAGATGTAATCAATGATGATATATCCAAGTAAATCCGTAAGCAACAGTATTTTTTAAATTTTGTTCGTTGTACGTATTAAAAAAAAAATCATCAATTTGAATTATAGAAATATATTCCATTAGAAATAAAATGTTGATCGATAAATTGTTTAATTAATTAACCTTAAATAGGTTATAAAGATTTAATTATTTTTCTTCGTTTTAATGAAATACACTTATTTACGTAATTATTGGCAACAAATGTGTATGTTTTTACGCATGTTCTCAGTTAAGCAATAATAATAATTATTATTATTTTTCTTATATATCTTTTATTGTGTAAAAGCTAATATTTTCAGCTAAAGTTATTTTTTTCCATGAAATTATAATAAACAAACATTAAAATTTATCATTAAATTTAATTAAGACCTGTTATGTAGGTTGTTTATGTTATTATACAATTTATTATCCCCTAAAACTTTTTATTATAATTAATAAAAAATACACTAATAATAATAAAGCAATGATTAAAATTAATTATTTCAATTAAATATCATTTATTGTTGATTTCCTGTAAAAGTAAGTAAATTTTATCTATAAATTTTACTTATTTCTTTGTCGTCATATTTATGTTTATTTATTATTATTTTTAATAATAATATGATTTCATACTGCAATATGAAATCATATTGCATATTTATCTAAATATAAATAGTTGTTTAATTATTTACACATGATTAATTTTAACAAATATATAATGGTTTATGGTTATATATAGGTATAAAAATTTTCAAATTATTTATAAAATTACAGTTAAATATTATTTTATAGGCTTATTTTTTTTTCATTACAGAAAAAAATTATATTAATATTTTAAAAACATCTGATGGTAGAAAAATTCAAAACGGGAATATTTTTCTATTTAAAGAACTGTGTGGTATTAGAATTTTCAGGGACATTTTTTATAATATTAAATTATTTGTACTGATTTTTTTTTTTTAATTTTAGATTACTGAATTCTAATTGTAAGATGCTATAGGAAATTATTATACGACATTACAGTATATAGGTTAATATAGGTTGCCTACACAAAAAAAAAACACACACATAAAACTAGAATTTATGTTACTAATTATACTAATTGACCTTAATAGATTGATGATAGAAATGTTTGTCAGTGAATTTTATTATTGAAAAAAAGATCATCTTTCAAATTAAATTAATATATTCTGCAACTTTTGTAGGATATACATAGAATATTTGTATTATTAATATTAAAAAAAAAAAACTAATTCCAGAAATAAAATCTCCCTAAAATATCATTTAAAAAAATATTTATGTTTTTTTTCAGGTAGAATTAGAGAAATTTCATAAGAATGTTTAAATATAATCCTTATAACAATTTTTTCTCTTGGAAATTATGGTTTAATGTAAAAATTGCTCAAAATTTATAGAAAGGGTTTTAATAAAAAAAAAACCAATTACTTCCATTTCATTTTTTTATCAATAACTTCATAAAATAAGATTAAAAAGTAATTTATTTAGGAAATCTAAAAAAAATAATAAACTGTTATTACATTATATAAAATAATACGTTTTATTATATTATAATTTTATAATTTCTTAATAGATTTTTAATGATGTATGAAAGTATAGTTGAAAATAAAGTAGTAACTTGCTAAGAAATTAAGAGTCAAAACTTCTCATCGTTCTATGTACGCGTATACATATAGAATATTATAAAATATTTACAACTAATTCATTTATTTTTTCAATGAATTAAATCAAAAGAAATATGTTGAGCAAACCCCTAAGTATTATTAATTTAAATTATTTACTAACGTAACGTAATGAGATCGATATTTTATTGTATTACTTCGCTATAGCAAAATACATTTTTTCAAACAGTATAATAAAAATTCCTGACTGACTGACCGATTCATAACCGTCCAGCAAAAACTACTGAAAATAAATTGATGAAAAATTTTTATACATATTCATCTTAAGGTGTAACTGCACAATAAGAAAGGATTTTTTTTGAAATTTCGGGTTTAAAGGGTTAAAATGGAATAACAATGAGATTTACTATTTTTGGAATTTCTTGGTAACAAATGAAGATATCAGTTTTGATTTTCGAAATTCAACCTTGAAAGGGGTGAAGAAAGGTAAAAAAATTTGACAATACTTGCAAATTTTTCCCATTTCCGACTATACTAAACGAGACGCTCACTAGATTGGAGCTTACAAAAAGTCTTCAGATAAATATTTAAAAACCATTTTCGGATTTTTTTTAAATTTCGATTTTATTAAGAGGTGCGACGATGTACGGGCGTCGGCTCAAACAACACAGCCACTGTTACTGTATGTACCACCCGACTTGCTGCACTTGCCTCCGGTACTTGAGTAAAAAACATAAATATAATTAAAAAAAAAAAAAATGAGAAACGAAGTACGGTCACTTCCTAGTGGTGTTTGTTACGTAACGATAAGAATTATAATATATAATAATAATAATAATAATTGTACTGAAATCAGTTTATTTCGAAGGTGGAACAAATCTGATGTGGACAACACATGACTTCCTTGTACGCCTATTAAATTACATTTACACATTTTTTTTTTTTAAATGAAAAGTACATAAAATTTTATTTCACTAAAAACTTCGGACATTTTTTCTTTTTTTTTATATTTATTTTTGTTATTGAATTATTAACGTAAATGTATTTTTACAATGAGAGATTAATTAATAAATCAATATATTTAAATTAAAAAAATTTGTTTAAATGGAGATGAAGTCTACTCGAACCTATATGCTTTCCCCTAAGATCCAAATATTTCATTAATAAAAATTTATTTGGCTATAACTCTGGAACCAGTGAAAATAAGTACCACTGATGATATATCATTGAAAATCTCTCAATGAGGGTTTATACTGCAAATAAGAAAAAGTCCAATTTTTTTGGAGATTTTGGGCTTTTTCGGACACTTTCGGTTCATTCAATTGCAATCAAAATGGGAGGTGCACAACTAGATGTTAGAACAGTCCTAAATCCAAAATTTAAACATCTTATGCCTAATCGTTTTTGAGTTATACGAGATACATACGTTCACATATATACATACATACGTATGAACAGACATCACACCGAAACTAGTCAAAATACATTCAGGGATAGTCAAAATGGATATTTCTGTTTAAATCTGAAAACCGAAATTTTTCGCGATCACCATACTTCCTTTACTTCGTACACGGAAGTAATAAAAATTGTATTTCATTTACTTATAATTTAGTAACAAAAAACAATTTTTTATATGTTTATTTTTCTTAATTATGCAAGTAAGTGTGCGTGTTGATATATTGACTTTTTTCATTTTATTTTATTATTTTTCTTTTACACTACTTAATTTAAAAATTCAGATGATAAGACTAGAACGATCCTAGTTATTGCTATAACATTTGTGAAAACGACAAATTTTACTGTAAAAGATCGATAATCCTGAACTCGAATTATGTTTGTTTATTATTTACTTTTTAATTTTATTTTAACATTGATAATTTATTAATTAAATCTTTACTTAAGATATTTGTTCTTTCAGATTTCTTTTTTTTTCTTTTAAAATCTTCTTAAAGATTAAATATAATTTAATTATTATATATTCTTTTTACTATCAATCGTTAATTAAATTTTATTGCTAATATAATTTTATTTCTATTCTTGTGTTAGTTTAATCATAAATCATACCTAATCGAATAGCAATTAATCGGGTTTCAATTAATAGAGAAATAAGTAACGAAATATTTTTTTTTAGTTTTTATTTTGAGTTTCATTTTTGCGTAAACACACAATAACAAAGTATAACTGTAACCTAATAATCAAATTTATATCCTTTTATTTTAAAAAACAAAAATTATATTCTGTTATCTATCACGTATGAACATATTAAAGGATTTATATTTGATTACTGTGGAAATATAAATGAACATTAGTTGGTGTCAACCAGGGACTATACTAGTACAGTAACATCCAAGGACTATTATGATTTAATACTTTATAAGTTTACGTACATAACCTTGGCTTTTTGCATTTAAAGGTTAAATGTAATATATAATACTTTTTGATTTAAAATTTAAAATCCCATTCAGAAAAAGTGTTTTTTTGTTTTATATAAAACAAACAAGATAAGATTTAATTATCGTTGAAAACTAAAAATGGGATGTATATATGTTATTGAATAGCGTGTTAAGTTACGGTTACCCTTTTATTTAATAATATAATAAACGTATAATAATATAATTATAAACCGTTTTTACCTTATCACATTATTAACTTAATGAAATTTATATTTAAAACTTTTTAAATTAAATAGTAAAAAATTATTGTTAATTTTTTTTGTACTGTTTATGGTTATTAATCTACGTAGTTAAAATCTCAGAATTTTATTATTATTATTTTATTTTATTTACTTGATAGATTAATAATTCTTCTTTTTAATTGTAAATAATAATTATAAATAAACGGAGAAAGATGGCATATAAAATTTAGGAATATAAAAAATTATTTTGTGGTTTTATTTTACTTATTTTATTATAAAATTAAACTTATTATTGTATAATTATGCCATCAGTTAACATTTGCAGGATGGTATTTTATCCTCATCATGTTAATTTTATGAGTTGTATACAAAATTAAAATAAATAAATACGTAAACAAAAAACAGTGAAGATTATTTAAAGGCTATTAAAAAACCGTCTATATATCGGTACCACCGTGAAAATAACTACACGAATTATCTGAGAAGAAAGTACAAATTAAATTTATTTAAACACTGTAGGTACCGTAAAATTATAGCTTATAAATTAAATTAATTAAACGTACTTTTGACAATTAATCTGATCGTTAGTTTACTTAAACAAATGATTCTAATAAATATTACTTATTTACTCTATATGTTTTAAATTCTACTATTTTTAAGCGGATTAAACTTTAAAATGAATCGTAAAAGAGGGGGTATATGTTTTAAAGCGTACATTAAAGAAATACACATGGGTGTTTCTCTTTTTATAAAGATTCTTTAAGAATATATCAATTTATGCTATAACCTTAACGATAATGATTTGTATGTTATATATAGAAACCGGTAATTTAAAGATTGTTATTAAGATAAAGGTATCTATATATTTATCAAACGTAGTTAATGCTGACAGTTTTCCAGCCCTCGAGTGATAAATAAGACTTTTAACGTCCAGCAATCCTGACATAACCTTAAAACTAAAGAATTACGCTATCGATATGTGATGGGTACTTACTGTTTGCGAGACGATCGCGCCATGCGATAGGGTTGCTGACCAGGCCTTGTAGACCCGGCCAGTAAATCGCTGATCTCGTACTCAGTTCGGCGAGGTGATGCTTATAGCTCGCCGCGGCCATACCCGCGGCAGCCGCCATATTTGCCACGCTGATTCCGCGGCCGGTTATGGTATTCGGCGGTCGACTCAATATGTGGTCGATTCCGTGAGGATTTCCACCGGGCGATTTCATTTCGGTCATCGAATGGAGGGCGGCCAAGGGCGGGCTGGCGCTCGCCTCAAGGAAGCCGAGCATCGGGGTCAGCATGGCCGGGGAGCCCCGGGAATCCTCGCTCTGATAGCTCTCCGTCGTCGCGTCACGCTGCTTCCACACTGAACAGCCCCTCGCTACCTCACCGCTCACGGCAAACTCACTCGAACCACCCGATCGCCTCATTGGTCGAAACGTCTACGCCCCTTTATCCCTACCTCTTACTATTCATTCACATGACTCAATGAACCTCCGCTGTGCTCATCGCTCCACTACAAGCAAGATTTAATGTTTCTTACCTACAGGATACCATTATCCTAGTCCCATATTCTTCTCTTTTTCACTATAAGAAATTCCCTCATCTTCCTCCCTGCCCTTCATCCCCTCTACGTATATAAAAACAATCCGATCTAAAATCAGTCTTTCAACATCACACTTCATTTTTTCATTTCCTTTCATCGATACGCGAACGTAATGTACTTTTAAATAACTCGTATTAACACTTACGGTGATTTTTAACCCGTATTAAAAATTAAAATATTTAATCGGATTTTCAAAAATATGCCTAATATACATCACGCTTTACTTATTCTTTCTAACGTACAACTTTCTTAATGAACTTAACTTTCTAACGTGAAATTTTTAGATAAGTAAACTTTTTTAATTGTTAAGCGTATATAAGATTATGTTATTTTTAAAATGTATTATCATCACTCACTTATTTCGTTCTATTATTAACGCACAAAAAAATTAAAACAATGAAGTGTTATTTTGCACCTATAATTTATTCTGTCATAAAGAAATTTATAAAACTTTAAATTCAATAACTTTAGAAGATTAAATAGGTATTTCTTTTATAGCGATCAGTAATTATCGTCTAATTATTACAATAATCATTATTATTCAATTTTTTGAGGTAGTTTAAGCGGCCTACTAATAAACTATAGTTTTCTTTTTAAATAGCTTACCCTACAGTATACGAATATTATGATCAATTATTTTCGGTTTTTTTCATGCTGACATAATTACGTTAACGACAGTAAAAGTGAAGATCAATATAATCTAAGTGTCAGAAATGCAAAACAAATCATAAACTAACCTTAATAGTCATCAGACTCAGCCGGTGTGAAGGTGACTGACGGTGTTCTTCGTAAGGTGATTCCCCGTTGTATACGTAACTAATAACACACAGCACGTTGTGTAATCTATGTCTTTAGTAATTATATTTTCTTTTAAATATAAATTCGGTTAAGTTTCCTACGAGATGGTGTTTAGTATTGCCATATCTTGGTACTTTACCCCTAACCTCTCTCCACAGCTCGATATGCCGGGTGTGGGCCCCGGTGTCTGCATACACGAAGTTATAACTGTGAGCTGCTGATAACTTTTGTAAACGATTGTATGTCTTTGGTAATCACGGATTATAGTACTGCCAGAGAAAATGTATTTTTTTTATAATAGATATAAAAGTTTCATGTCCACGGGTTGGTATAAATAAAAAATAGTTTTTAGATTCGCGTTTAAAGACACCGAACATCCAATTCTCTTTATGTTAACGTTTGTCTATTTTAAATTCATCAATTTCGACCGTTTCCGAACTCCTCCAATAGTTTGTGATTGTTCACCAATAACGACTGAACAGATTTCTCCGAGTTAACTGCTCTAATCAACAACAGCCTGATGTAATAAGTCGAATTCGTTAAGTAAAAGCTCACGTATGGGTGATTTAATTAACTACCAGTACGCAACAAAACGACAAATTGTTTATTGAGACAGATTATGGTGTACGGTTAGTTCAAACAAATTGAACTTTACTCGAAATACAAATTTATTTTTTTCATTGAACACTAATTTCCTTTTTATGTTTATCCACTGCGTCTTCTCGGTTGAAACATTGGAAAACACGCTTATCTTTATTCAATGTCATATAATGACCAAAACTCGGTTATTTCGTTCTGCTTAATAAAACACCGAGATTATAAAGGAAATTTCGTAACTTTTCACTATTCTCAGAAAGAATTACAAAACTTGTTTAATCTATGCTCACAGTTTTTCCATAAAAACGGATTAGCATCTTAACAGGTCGGCATAACTCACAAAGCTAATTGCTAATTTAAGTATTGGTAACGCGGCGCGAACTTTAACCTTTCACTGGTCACCCGCTGTTACAAATTTGCTTTTCGACAGTGAGATCTTGTATTTTCCTAATCCTAAGCATATCTACTATGTGTTAAATTATGAAAAATTTTAATTTAATCAAGTAACCGCTAAGGATTGCCGTAATAAAAATCGTATTACAAGTCTACAGTCTAAACTATCTAAATATTTTTTGTACACTTTTTATCCTATATTAATTAAAAGATTTTATCAATTAAAATTTTTATTTTCAGAAAAATATATTAATTATTAATTATTCAATATTGTACGTTAGAAATCTAATCACTCGGAAATAAATATATATATATATTTTTGTATAGTTTCTTTAAATAACTTTCATTGATATGAACAACCCCAACTACTGTTTTTAAGAAAGTAAGTCTATCTGATAAGTTACGCATGAATGTATACTATCGGCCACTTATAAATAACCTTTTTATATTCCTATTTAAATTAGTTATTTTCAATGGGGTTTTCACAAACATCTTTTGTAATTTAGTTATTACAAGTGCTTTTTCTACTGAAATAAAAATGTTTGTTTACTTATTTTTACTTTTTTTAATAAAATAAATTATATATATTTATACAAGAGTGATTCGAGAAGTCCGTGCAGAAATAAAAACCACTTAATCGTTCGAGGAGTCAACCTTTTTTTATTTTTCAACATAGTCTCCTTCTAAGCTTATATATTTCATCCAACGCTGTTTCAGCAAGTTAAGCCCTTCCAAAAAAATAGGATGTTCCAACTCTGCAAAATAAGCATTTGTTCCTGCAACAAGTTTGAATAAAATTATCTCCTAGTTTGAATAAAATTTCCATTCTGCCAGCCATTTTTTTTCATATTGGGGAACAAATAGTACTCCGAAGGAGCCAAATCTGGTGAGTAGGAAGCATGTGGAACAAGTTTAAACCCTAACTCTATCAATTTTGCGGCCAAAATTGCAGAAGAGTAAGCAGATGCATTATCGTGATGGAAAAGTACTTTTTTATGAGCCAATCCAGGACGTTTTTCTTGCAGCTCTGTTTTCAAACGGTGTAATAACGACGCATAGTATTTGCCTGTAATCGATAAACATTTTTCTAAATAGTTGATGAGTATATTTCTTGCGAATCCCAAAAGACAGTCGTCATAATCTTTCCGGCCGATTGAACGGCCTTCCCCTTCTTCGGTGCAGATTAGCCGCTGGCAACCCATTGTTTGGATTGTTATTTTGTGTCAGGCGTGTAATAATGTATCCATGTTTAGTTTACAAGGATGAAACGATGTTTAAAATCTTGTAGATTTTGCTGGAAAGCTGCAAATTTTTCATGGAATACCTCTCACGATTTCGTTTTAGGTCAGCTATCTTGCGGATAGGTTATTAATGTTCAAGTGTTGATGCAAAAAAATTATACATCCGTTCAGTCGAGTTGCCCTCAGCAATAGCAATTTCATGCACTTCATTCTTCTGTAATCCCAACACCGTATCATGAATTTTATCAATCATTTCTGCAAAAGTGAACTCAACGGGGTGTCGAGACCGTTCGACGTCACTTGTGCTCATACGACCATGGAACATTTTGAAATGTAGATATGATTAATTTTGAAATATTCTGAATCTGTTGACAGATTCACCATAACATTTATAAAGTTTTTCTTTAGTTTCCTGAGACGATATCCCCTTGATAAAGTAATATTTAATCAACACGCGAAACTCTCTTTCATCTATTTTGTTAGAAGTCAGTCGACTTTCTCGATTCAAATTGACCCTAAACACAACTTGGTAAGCGTTCTTCCAAAAGATGCTACTAATTTAAAATCCCCTCGATAGGCACCGGTGGTGCCAACTCTCAGACTTTTCAATCCACTAAACGTTACTTATATGTTAAAATAGAAAAAACAACCGATATATGTGATCATTCTCTTAGCCTTTTAAATTCTGGGTTTAGCATTGTTTAATTTTGTTACGATAATTTATGGAAATTGCTTGTTATAAGGATTTTTCGAAGCTGAAATTTTATTCCTGACGTAATTTTTATTTTTTCCTGATTTTATTCTGGGAGATATTCCAGACATTGTGAAATAAATATCTTTTAAGTGAACGTTATTTATTTTCTTGCTCTAAAGCTTATAAAAATATGCTTACATTTCTTAAACTCGTAATATATATCTTTGCATTAACCCCCATAATGATATCGATATTAAATCAATGAAGATTCAGTTTTTCTGGAATTAAGTGATTTTTTGATTTTTTTTTTTTTTTATATAATCATCATAATTTTCTTATTCTCCTTCTGTTACTTTGTTTTCCTTCTTGCTCATTTTCTTTGCTAGATTTATTAAAGTTATGAATTTTATATGATTGTCTTATTTTATTATCATTCATGATTTGAAACTACAAATAAATCGTTGTGCTCCAACGAAATGTTAGTTTTTCTTTTTGTTTTATTAATTTTTAGAATTATAAGTAGACCTCTATATTTTCTTCTTGCCAAGCGTTTTCCTGGTCCTGACTCGTACCAGTCTGCTCTAAATATACCTTTACGTTGTCTAATTATGTAATTTTACTACCTACAAAAAATATCTTGTGATCTTTAATATTTAATTCCTCATTATTCTTTTAACTGCGAGATTTCATTATCTTCGTTTTACTTTTTATTTTTTTTTACTGTTATCAAATTCCTCCCTTATGAATTACACCACTCATTTTTTATCTATTTTTATTATATAAATATATATTATGTTTTTATTTTATTATATATTATTTATTTTTTATTTCTTCAAAATAAAAAAAGTCACCACAACTTTGTTGAATCTTTTAACATAGGTGTAGAATTTATAATTTAATTTTGCCTTTACGTGATAGAATTTTATGTTTATGATCTGTTAAACTAATTCTTTTTTTTTAAAGATCAAGTTATTTGTTTACCTAATATAAACAAATAACTTTTAAAAAATACTAAGTATTTTCAACAAACGAGTAAAACGTAAAGTAATTCATAACTCAAATTAACACAGAGAGAGTTTTAACCTCAAAAATATTCTTTTTAACCTTCCAGAATGTTCTGGGTTTGAATACTGGTGAGGTTTAATATTTTTTTATTCCCTAAAAATGTCCATATTTTCATTCTGTATGTAATAAATTAATTATCTAAAAACAAAAAAAAATTAGTTAACTTCCTTAGTAAACAGTTTTATATGTCAATTTAATACAGGTATATTAGTTAATGTAACATGAAAAAAACGCAAATTATATTATCGATAATTAAAAAACATAAAAAAATAATCTATTTTATAAATTTACTACCTACCTCAATACTAGTTTCACCATAAGAACGCTTTGTAAAAAAGTAATTAATCTGTAGTACAAATTTTTAAGCCTACAGATTGAAAACATAAAATAGTTAAAGAAAATTTATGCATTCCTACTTCCAGGAATGGAATTATATTGCTTTAACCATTTAGATATACTACTTATAAGATACTCATACTCCAAAGTGATTATAAATACCACTTAGGATAGAAAAAATAAAATTTTTTGGTTAACTCAATTTTAAATAGGGTTTAACTTTATTGAGATTTTTGGTTTATGATTTTTTTTTTTAATATTTACTGATATCTTTTACAAATAGGCGACCGATCTGGGTAATTTTTGCGGTTTGGTACATAAATATTTTCATAAAATTAATTAGCTCTTTCAGAAAATTTAATAAAAAGAAATAAAATGTTCCCCTCTGAATAAATTCCAATACGTTTAAAATAAACAATAAGTTAAGCTAGATTAATTTTACTAATATAAAGTTAAACGAATTAAAACAAAATGGAAAAAAAAAATACATAACCCAAAATCACGAGAACGTTGTGAAATACATATTGTATAATGAATTTCCCTACCGACCGTAAATTTATGGAGACTGACTTCTGTCAGTCTCCATAAGCCGCCAACTTAGGTTCGCCACGAATAGTCTACTACAGACAGGGTTACAAATCAAACCGGATTTATAATGTGTAAGCTATGAAGGTCCGACAATTCACTATATAAATTAATCCATCCGTAGGAAACTTATTTTTTTTTTTTTTTTTTTTTTTAATGATATCTCGCTTAATAATTTAAATATAAACTGGATAAAAAATCTTTGTGAGATAAAAATAACATTTTTTTATTCAAAAATACGATTAATAAAAGATTTATTAGTTGAGTTTAAATTGATGGTACTGTTTTAAGATTTGTCGGCTGACTGATATATAAATTTCCAAAATATGATATCGTATATACATTGTTGTAAGGCAGTACATTCTAAAAAATAACGGTAAATATTTACGATAAACAGTAAAATCCGGACTTGGTGCTACACCTAACCCAGGATTAGTGAAAGTCCGGATATCCAGAGGATATTAGACGCATTGACGGGAGTTTTGTTTATGGTTGCAATATTCGAATAATAGATCAAATCCTTCTCAGTTTAGTATACGTAACAGCAAATATCATGGGATTAGTGAATGTAGGTACGAAAATTACTGCAGTGAATTAAAAATTTTTACTTACGTAATTAGTATATATATGAAGTTGAAGCTTATAGATCTTCAATTGAGTAACACAAATCACAACGAACATTAAACTTAGAAAACATAAAACAAAAACGTCGTAAAAAACTTCAAACAGTTCATCCTACATACAGTAATTACAGTAAAATATCAACTGAAAAAAATCACGCATATTTTTCTGTTTTAAATTAGAAAAGCGTTTTCGGGCTGCGCGATCCTGTAAACGCTTTAACGTTAAAAGTTCGTTAGAAGACGGTTCTTCTTGTTTCTCGAAATATGTAATTAACTGTTCCAACACTTCAACAGATTCAGAACGATTTGAGCAAATTACGTCTTCTATAATTTCATCGTCTGAGCTATTAATTTGGCTAACTTGCGATGACGACGCCAAACAAGACAAAAATCTCATCGTTCAAGATATCATTCTCAGAGTTATTATCGCATGTTACCCACTGAACGATATCTTCATCACAGTTGAACAGCTTTCCAGTTTCTGAAATAACTGAACAACGATTTCGTCAGTGTCACTGTCTTTATCAGTTAAATTAGACGCAATGATTGGTTTTTCTATCGAGATATCTGGCCAAATATTTTTCCAGATTTTGATTAGAGTTTGGTAATTTCATTCCAAACTGCGGTATAAAACCCACCTGGTTGATCTAGTGGTGAACGGGTCTTCGCAAATCAACTGATTTCGAAGTCGAGAGTTCTACAGTTCAAATTCTAGTACCGCACTTTTATACGGATTTGAATACTAGATCGTATATACCGGTGTTCTTTTGTGGTTGGGTTTCAATTAACCACACATCTCAGAAATAGTCGACCTGAGACTGTACAAGAGTATACTTCATTTACACTCACACATAACATCCTCATTCATCCTCTGAAGTAATCCTGACGGTGGTTCCGGAGGTTGAACAGAAAAAAAAGCTGCGGAAAAAAAATAAATCGCTGTTTTTACAGTGGTTGTTTTAAGATTTTTCTGTTCTTTAGTAGTTTCTTGTTATTCAAAAACTGAAGTTATCAATTTCTTTCTATATCGCCTCTTCAAAACTTCTATACTCCTTGGTCGAGGGGTTGAATGAGATCACTTACATTTTGTGGTAGGAATTTGACGTAGACATTCCAGATTTAAGCTGTTCTTCTGCCGGATGACATGCAACATTGTCAGTGAACAGAATCGCCCTTTCTTCTAACCCTTCTTCTCTCAAATATTTGATGACTGAAGGAACAAATGTGTTGTAAACCCGATTTTTAAAAATATCTGAACTCATCTGAACGTTTTGGGTTTTGAGACGTGTACTTAGCTGGAAGAACATTCATGTTAATATTTTTTAGTCCACGTAGTCTAGCAGACTTTCCTATAACTAACAATAGCAATTTTAGTCCTCTTGATGCGTTATTGCGTAGCAAAAGTGTCACCAGTTTTTTTTTTATAGATTTATGGCCTTTGGCTGAAGATTCAAGTTTTAAAACCGTTGTTTTTTTTTCGGTAACATTCTAATAAATATACCAGTCTCGTCCGCGTTAAATATTTGATCGGCAATTAAATTTTCTTCAGAAGTTAACGTAATAAACTTTTTTAAATTTTCACTAGCTACACTGCCACTAGGAAGACATCCATCATAGATTTTTAATAGGCCTATACCATGTTCATCTTTCCACCATGCTAACTGACCATCACTAGCGGCAAATGAGGGTTGACTTCCTAATTTTTTATTGGGAATGAAAGCCTTTGATTGCAGTAACGGCCCTGAGATTGGAACCCCTTTTTCTCATTCCTGACAAAACCACATATATAAAGTTTCGTCCAAATAGTCGTGGTTATTGGAAGAAACAAAGAAAAACGCGATATCAATTTAACTGTACTGTGTGTACTATAACGTATACATAATGAAACTACGACTACGAAGTATCAAATTCGACTGAGATATAAAATATTTTAAAACCACTGCACGAGTAAATTAAAGGTGAAATGTTTATTTTGGCTAACTCACATCCAATACAGAGTAGTATAGTGTAAAGTGGCAGCTCGCATAGAGGCACTGTAAAACTGCAGCAGCCCCAATTTCCACTCGATATTATCGATAACATTTAATATAATGAGTCCTTTTTTCTTTAATTCTTCCTTTATACTTGTGCAATATATAATCCTTAAGCTTAATGTCAGTAGCATCCCCCAGTTTATGAAAAAGATACAAAAATCGTTCTATGGAACTGTGCGCTTCACAGTTCCAGCGGTGTGGTGTTTAGCTGTTTTGCGCATGCGTATATAGGAAACTGCACGTGAGGCTGCGAGGGAGAGAGGACACTGTCGCTCCCGCAGTGCCGACCCTGGTGTGCTGGTGGAAGGTAGTTTTTTTATTCCGCGTGTTTATCGAACGTACTTGTTCGATCCCTTTTTTAGTTTAGTCGGTGGAAGGAATATGAAAACGGTTTAGTTGTTTTTTTTTTTTTTTTTCAGTAGCGATCAGAAGATGGCGGAAAGCAGCGACTCTTTGATTGCCAAATCTGTCCAAAAACACGCTGAAAGGGCGAAAGAGAAGATAATTATTAAAAACGAATTATGTATTTATTTCTGTGTACATAGAAATTTAAATTACGCACCATTGGAGTATAGTGTTTTTAAGCGGACATTTTATTAAGTTATTATCTGAGTTATTTAAAAAGCATTATCTGTATTTGCATTTTATTATTTATTCAGTTAAACCGAATACGGTTTTTAAGCACGATGTACTTAAAAACCGTGTACCATATTCTTGAATGTGTAAAGTGTAGAATTAGATTATTATCCTGCTTCCAACTATTCTATTCGATTCTTTTTTTCAGTTCTTTTATTTTACAGAAAACTTTAACCACGGCCTTGAATAAGCCCAGAAAATGGTCTCAAAATTTTGTATTTATAGCATTAAAGTAAGATGCGAAGAAATTTTATAAGGAACATTAGGGAGTTTCAGTTTATTAAGGCAAATTAAATGCTTAAAGACAACTCTTTAGGGACGTCAATAAACTGTACGTTAAATCCCGTACCTATAGCGGTTGTAGACGACCTGACATGAGTTACTATTAGTGAATATCAAGGTTTAAATAACCAAACAATCCTTAAGAATAACAAGCATCCCACGCCTTACTTACTTGGATAATTGAGGGGCGAAGTGGTTTTCCGTTGCCTTCTTCACTTATCTAAATATACGGTTGCATATCAACAAGCCAAATCCAACGAAATGCAGGTGATATTCGGCCCTTACAAGCAAACCATCATTTTGTTCACCAAAGGGACTGTTTACGTAACGTACTTCATTTCTATTAGAGAAATTAACACACTGGTAGCGCTTATACCTCAGGTGTTTTACGTGCGTTAAATCCATAAGAAAGACCAGGACAGATGCCGTAAAGAAACAGATTAACGTATACTTTTCTGCAGTAAAATAACGCGTCATGTACATCGTGTCAACTTAGAAAGGAAGTAAAATAAATAAGCTTAAAACTATTGTTTCTCTTCCTTACCCATTTCAAGTGAAATTCCATCAATTTTTGAAGATCCTAAAGGTACTTTTCTTCGTAGAGAAGGATTATTATTATTTTAGAAGATATTATTTGATTGTTATTCAAAATAAAATTAAAATAGTAATGGGCGAAGAGATATTTATTGGAAACATGTTAATTATTTAAAGTTACCTGATTATTTATTTTTTTATTAACATGTTAATCTACATAAAGATATTCAGTTTTTAATTATTTAAATCTATAAAAATGTTCTGTAAATTAATTTTTTACTCTCAGTGTAAGTGCATAATACAGGTAAATTTATTTAATATTTTATTTTATTTATTTAATAATACAGGGAAAATTGATATACCAATATATAGCAGCAGTGTTTTTACACAAAAAAATATATAAATATATTTGTTTTTAAAAGTGGTCTACACTTGGCCCATCACACTCATTACGGCGTATTCGCCGTAATAGTAGGCGAATAACTTCTTTTTAGTTAAAAATTAATATTCCTGGGTCTTCTTTTTTCGAACCTGGTCTACTGAGGACCGCATTTTTCATTCTTTCTCTTTCTTCTCTGCCGGTCTTCCAATAGATCTTCATTCTTTTTACTTCGTTTTTTTTAGGTCTTTTTTAACTATTGAGGTCCATTTATTTCGGGTTTTTTGTGTTAAATCCGGTTGAAGATTTGTTTGTGAGCCTGTTATCATTCATTTTCATAAGATGGCCGAAGAATTTAGCTCTTTTTTGATGGAATTTGACATTTTCTCGGTTTCTATATATTTGTAAAGATCTTTATTATTTCTGAATTTGTATTTATTTTCAGCTATTTTAATTGGTTCTAGGACTTTTTTCAAGATTTTACTTTAGTTTTTTTCTATTGCATTTATTTTTTCTGATTTCAAACTAAACATAAATTTTGATACATACAGATCTCTGGTTTGAATACCTTATTGCAGTGTCTGATTTTGGCTGTTATTGAAATGATCTTTACGTTGTAAATATCTTTTGTTGGTAGCCCAGTTTAATTTTTCTCGTTTTGTTTAATCGACTTGTTTATTTAAACCATAAATCTGGATTATTTTTCCCAGATATTTAAATTTATTGAGTTTATTGACTTTTTTCATATTTTATATTTAGGACTTCAGGGAACCTTTGATGCTGGTCACGAATTCATCTTTTTTCTTTTTTTGAAAAACATTTTTATCCATAATTTCTCTGGGATTTCCTTTACGTGGTTTAATTGTTCTGTTCCTATTTTGATATTCTCCAAGAAAATTATAATATTGTAGTAAATTACAAATTCTTTCAGTTTTGGACCCAATTTTTTTTAGTGTTTCATCTTTTCCTATTCTCTTATTACTTTTTTTAGGACTCAGTTAAAAAAGGTTGGTGATAAACCATTCCCGGACTAGTTCGTGCCGAATTCTTCTAGAATCTTAAATAAGGAAATACTACAAATTCAATCCTATGCCTTTTTGGAATCTACAACAATGATTATTTAGTTTTTGTACCTTTTCATTCTACCTCTTATTATTTTTTTAAGGCTCCAGACTTGTTCTGCACATAATCTTCCTTTTCTGAATCTACCTTTAATACTTTCTCAGTTGGTTTCTGGGTCTTTTATTTATATTTCTTTTAAAAATTCACAAATTATAATATAGAATTTTTTCATCATTATACACAAGGTATGAATAAATTACGTTATCCACTTTCTTTTTAGGTAAAAATCTAACCAAGGAAAATAATTTTAAACTAATTTATAGCAATTTCAGCGTTTTACTTCATTTTACCTGCAGAAATAAGTTTACTTTCAATTACAAATCGTTATAAAATTATTTCAAAAATATTTTAATTCGCTTTTTACTTAAAATAGGGTAAATGAACTGAAAATTACGTGAGGTTATTTAAGACATTCCTCCATGTACGTAAAATGAAATAGAGATCATTTAAACTGCTACGAGCACTGATCTGAGCATAATTATTTCTTATCAAATATCTGCATTTCTTTTGAACCTACAATATTCATTACATCCCGATAATATTAATAGTATTTTACGAAGGTCGTTCGGAAAGTTCTAGCCCTGATGAAGGTAACACGACATTTTTCAATGTTTTTTTATTTTGAACGTAGTCACCATGCAATTCGAATCGTTTACGAGTATACTAATGATTTCCCAAACTCAGTATAATGCGATTTGTCCAACAGTTTAAAATAATCGGTTGTTTCAGCCTTTACCTCATCATTTGAAGAGAATCTTCATCCAGTCAACCATTTCTTCAGTTTTGAAAAGAAGAAAAAATCGTTGGCAGCCAAATACGGCGCATGTGGAAGTACTGGAAGCTGAAGTCATTGAGTTTTGCAACAAAACCCTGATTTTTGTGTGCAGGCGCATTATTGTGATGAAAGAGTTCTTTCTTTTTGTCCAGATGTAGACTGTCAGCATTCTTCAATCGGTCCAGTAGTGAAATGTAATACTCCCCGGTAATGCTCCTATTTTTTTTTCCAGGTGGTTATGAGTACCTTATCACGAGACTCCCAAAAAACCCGTAGCCATTTCCTGCAGATGGAAACGTTTTCGCTTTGTTTAGCGCACTTTCACCTACTCACCGTTTGGATTGCTGTTTGGTTTCTGGCATGTAATATCGAATCCATGTTTCATCTAATATTATAAAACGTCGAAGAAACTCAACGGAATTAGTTTTAAATATGTCTAAACACCCTCGAGGAGTGTTCGGTTGAATGTGTTATCGGATAACTGTTAACAAATGCGGCGCCCACCGAGCGGAAAGCCTGTTCATCCCCAAAAACATCATGTAAAATGTTACGGATACGGACTATCAAGATGTTTGCGATGTCAGCAAGCTCGTGTATCTTCAGTCGGAGATCATTTAGTACACTGTTGTTGATTTCTGTAACTATTTTACGGACCATAGAGGTTTTTAGGCATTCCGAAAGTTTCCCAGATTTATCACTATGTATTCAATAATTTTTTCAACCAAACTGTCTGCTCGCTTCCCATACTTTTTTTCTTTAATATCATGTTGATTGCAATTTTTCCAAGCGTTTACATCTGTTAACAAATTCTATCAATAAAATCTTTACATCACACGATGTTTTGTTATTACTCCAAATGTACCCATTTTCACTTCCAACGTCCGTTACTATTAATCGTTTACCGTTTTAAGCCGGGGTTTTCACCCCGGTTGACAAACCTATCATAAAAGCATCTTTTTTTCTGGACATGAAAAGAAAATTCATTGATTTTAAAACACGTTGTAATGTATTTCTAGAAAAATTCGGCAGTTAAGAATCTATATTTATAACATTTAATATTTTTTTCAGGTTAAGAAGCTCATTATTGAAATAAATCAAATGAATTATTTTCTGATAGCGGTTTTAGTAAAATCGTCCAACTATTCAATATTTTCAGACCCTTTCAAGTCTTTTTAGGACTAACATGTTTACCATCAATTTTGTGTCTCTTTATTATATTAAATTATATAAAAAATATCTCTTTATTATATTAGACAATAAACACTAATTGCTTTCCAAGTAACGTCTCTGCAGTTTTAGGGTTTTTTTGTTTTAAGATTATATACGTTGTTGATTATGTTTTTCAGAGCTTAAGGGTTATGTTTTACGACAGAATCACTCATTATTAAACTATAATTGGCACAAAAAACATACAGTAAATTAAAATTAATGAAAATAACACAATAAAACTGTTATAAAAATTAAGTATAAAACTGTCATACCGTACAGAGTAACACGATAACGTAGATTGAAATACATTTTTTCGTTGAACTGAATAAATTTTTGAAACATTACTAATGATGTTATCCTTATTAAAAATCAAACAAAGACCGTATAAAATTTTGAATTGCTTATCATCGGCAAGTCACGGTGTAAGACAAGTGATAGCTTGCAAAACATTGTGTGCATAAAACAATAATTATACTTGCATGTAGGAGTGACAAAATGATTCAACCTAAACTACTGAGATATTAATTGATATTTATATCTACTACACCACTTCCTGAGACGGACCTTAGGTGTATTAAACAATTAATACATTTTTATAATAACACTTGCGGCGGCCCATCGAGCCAGAATCTGAACCCTCGGGCTCAGATCAGCCTAGGCGAATCCCGGATACTACACAGAGGCTCCTCGGGACCTACTCCATGGCCGTAGAGTTCGCTTTGCTCGTCATTTCCAATTTGCGAGAGGGACTGGTGCCTTCGACACCCGCAGAGCTTGCTTCGGTCGCCATTCCCGTCTACCCAGAGGGCTCCACCCCCTGATCTCCATCACTGTACGTTATTCTCATGGTTGTTAAGTAATACTGATAAATAATAATTATAGTATTCAGGCATTATAAAAATATGAAAAAGGAACTAAATTACAAAAAATAGATTAATAACTGCGGTAACTAAAGTATACACACCTTTGACGACCAAAAATTCATAACTTATTTCTTTCCCATGGTAACAGAAATATAATAATTAATATAATATGAATATATAAATATAAAAAGATTAATCTATTTTTTCCTTAATGAATATCTTAAATTCACAACTTCACCCTCCTTGCTGGCGAAGAAATAATGAATATTTTTAATATCTTAACCTTCAATGGAGCAAGGGCCTCAGTTGTTGGCTTAAAACCTTCCCTGGGATAACACGAATCTAGTCCTTAAATTTTAAAGTAATTGATCGTTTGGTTCCCGTTTTATTACGAACAAAGAGACAAAATATGTTCAAAATGACCATTTTAGGCATCGATATACTTTTGTGCTCGACTGATCATTTTGAGTTGAGAGTCGTCTGACGCAACATGCTGTTGTCAATTGCGTTGATTTCTCGTTGAATGTTCATCTTCAATTCATCAATATCGTGAGGATTAGATGCATAAACTCAGTCCTTTAAATAGCCTCTATGGAAATAATCGCAAGTAAATAACTCTGGGAAACGTGGAGGCCACCGTCCTCTGCTGACAGTTACTTAATTTGTGAAAGCTGCATAAACGCGATTCAGTGAAACGTTTGATGTGTGACATGTTGCTCCGTCTTGTTAGAAGAAGCTGTATTCTTTTTCATTATCAGTTAATTGCGCAAAGACTTCTTCGAAAATTGTGAGGTAAACTTGTGTATTGACAGTCCAGTCAAAAAATATTAGTCCCACTATACGATTACCAGAAACTGCACACCAAACACTAATTTTCTCATCGTGAAGTGGACCCTCGAATATCTCGTGGGATTCCTCACCATTCAATACCTGTTGTTATGCGAATGAACATGACCGGATAAATGAAACCATGCCTCATCTGACATGAAATGCATCGGGTCTATCTGTCCACCAACAATGTTTTCGAGAAGCCAGTTGTAATAATCAAGTTGTTTCGGTTTGTCTGTCTGCTTCAACTGTTGCACAGCTGTAACACGGTACGATACGGTTTCAATTTTAATTCATGAAGAATTTTGCGACAAGATTTGTATTTAACACCAGATTGTTGGGGTGATTTGCTTTAGTAATTTTTTTGGACTGGCAGTAATTCTGCTTTCAATATCGGCGATCACCTGTGAAGTCCTAACGGAAGCTTGCCTATTTCATTTTGCATTTGAAACCGAACCTGTTGTACGCCATTTTTAACTAAATCGTGTATGCTACTTGTTGGTGGGATACAGGCAATCGAAAATGTTTCTACGAATACTTGACGTGATTCTTCAGACGATCCAGAACGAATATAGGCCTCAATTGTTACTATCCTCTTCTGGATTAAATAAGACATTTTACACAAACACAACTGCACTCACAATACTGCGCTGCAAGAAGACATATATTGCGCTGACACTGACACCTGACCAACGGCAGCAACAACCAGTAGTAACATATACATCCACTAATCGCGCTAGTTATGTGATAGTCTTTCATAAATAGTGTTGGGTAGAGGTTTCATTATGGGTTTGGTTTTATGTTGCTCTTATGTTGGTTTTAAATAGCTATGAAATGTATTATTTGATTATTAATGTATTTGATTTGATTATTTTCTTTATAATTAACGCAGTAAAATTACAATAATATTATTTTGATAGATATTCGATGTGCTTGTAAAATACTTCAGTTGCAATTATTAAAGGCTTATCAATTTAAAATATTTAGTAAAATTTGAAAAAGAAAAATTATATTATATTTAATAGAATTATAATACCTTGCCTACATCTCAAGACATTATTTTTTTTTTTTAGTTTATCTAGTAAACCAGCCTTACGTATTTGGAAATCGAGTTGTAAAACTGTGTTAAATCCTCTTATTTCTTCATGGTTTTCTAATAAATGAACGGTTCCATCGGTCAGCAAACTGAGTGCAAGTATTTTAGTTTGGGAATTTAAGAGAAGATTGAACAGAAATGACAAATTATCATAAATTGAACGAAATGTATATTATAAAATTAATCATGAACTTGAAGAGTAATACATTTAGTATCAAAAGCGTACAATACACATCAATACTTTTTATGATACATGCTACAATCGGATGTTTTATGTAATTTGTATTACAGCAGTGTCACGTTGATAGTACATTATAACGACAGCAGATCTATTGTAGTAATGGAGTGCAATGTCGCAATTTTTTTCATTTTATATTAATTTTGTTATTAATAAAGACACAAAAAAGTGTCAAAATGAATTTTTGAATAAACTGTCGAATTAGTTTTTACATGTACTGGCCTAACGTAAACCGATGATTATATATATATATCATACGGATGATGACACTCAATTGTAAATTATTTGATACTAATAAAAGATATAAATTTTCACATTTTGTCCAAGTAATAGCTTACGAAAAGGTTGTATGAAATACATCGTACAACGACTATAAAAAAAGCAGTTTTCCCCTCGTCCTTTTATTTCAGTTCCCTGATGCTATGTCTTCGATGAATTTGATGGAACGTTTTATGGTTCAATAATAATTCAATTCCATCATCAGCTTCAAACGTGTTTTGACTTTTAATTTGCTACATAAAGGTTGACTTACCGTTTGTAGTATACCCTGAAATTTAGAGATGTATTACATCTCAATCTTAATGATATTTCATAAAAAGTCGTAAATCATGATAAGTAACATGATAATCATGATTAAATTAATTAAAGGTAATTTAAAAGTATTTTATAAAACTGATCTACTTTTACGTTACTTCTTTTTATAATTATCGAAATAAAATTTCTGATTTTATAAATTGAGACGGAATTTTATAGTTTTCTGGTGAATTTCTTTTTTTATAGATTAATATCTTTATTTAAATTTTGCATATATTTATTGTAATTTGATTATTTCACCTATTATCATTTATTATTTACTAGCCGACCCATCTAGCTAGAATCTGGACCCTTACGAATGTATCCTGAAAATTTGAAAGCATTCGAACGGTTGGTTCTTCGAGATTTTTCGAGATGAAATATATCTAAAACCCTTCCGGTTATGCCTAGAAACAAGGGTAAAAATTTGATTGCGATTGATCGAGGAGTTTTTTTTTTATCGGGAACAAACAAAAACCCTCTTCGTTTATGTACGAGTATATAACCGTATAATAATATACATTTTATTTACGATCGCAATTACAAGCAGATCTACAACTGCACTTGCCTGTATATGTTTTTTTATATATAATTTTGTAGAATATGAAAAAAGCTTAACCGGTTTTGGAACGCTGAACCTTCTGGTTTTGGATTGTAACTGTTATAAAAAAATTAAATTATTACAGGTTTCAGCCTGTAATAATGTGTTTCATACACATTTACATTATAAGAATGTAAATGTGTATGCACGCGCGCACATCTACAATCGCGTGTATTATATAATTAAAACAATAAATAACGATTTTATATCTTGAATCCGACAGTTTTATATAGTTTATATTATATTTAATTATTATAAACATTAAAAAAGATATTTAATCATTAATAAAAATGATAGTCTCTTTTTTTTAATATACGAATATACAATTACATAAATGTTATTATGTCCGTATACGGACAATAAAGTTAATTGCAATATAATGAAAAGTGAAATTCTAGCAAGACAAAATTAATTTAAAGCCACGGTTTTAAGATGCGTTTAATTAGTTTTTAAACTACATTAAAATGGAGGCTCCCCACTGGATGTAGTATAGAGCCCTTTTGAAGACCTTCTGTAATGTTTTTAATAATATCATGACTTCTTTTTTTTAAAAAAAAACCTTTTTAATTCTTAGAGTTGTTAATCTTCTAGTAATGAATTTTATTTAATATAATTTTTTTTTAAATCTCTTAATAGAAAAAAAATTTACGATTAGCCTTCATTTTAATAATCATAGTCCGTATACCTTGGTTGGTTTCTCATTTTTTAAATTTATAATTTGTTTAAGAAACGATGATTTCTATCAAGTTAACGGAAGGTATAAATATCCTATCTTTTTCTAAAATATTATTATACAATTTCTTAGTAATCCAATCTTTTATTACTACTGCTTGTATACTTATATAAACTTTTATTTTCAACAATTAAAAATTTGTTATTATAAAAATCAGCTATTCTACTAATTAAATTTCTTGCAAATATCTGAGGATCTGAATTAATGAACAAAGACCAGTCATATTTCTGGATTAACTTTTGAATACTTTTTTATTATAGTTAGCTACCGTCTGCTCTTGAGAAGTATTTTCCTCAGTTACCAAATTAGGGTTAAAATCTATTACAATCGGATAGTAATCTGATATTTTACATCGCATTACAGCAGAATTTATAATATGACACTCACTAATATATAGCTTACTAAACCCCTATCGTACATAATAATCTCATATTCTTTAACAATTGAAATACAAATATATATTCAAACCAGAGTTTAAATTTGTAATTTTCCAAAGCCTCTTGCCTTCATTCCACTGGTCGACATTTTCATAAATATTAAAATTTATTTGATTATTTTATAAAAGCCGATATCTGATCCAATTCATGAAATAAAATTTGTAGAATCGTAACTATTATTCACTTTATCTTTTAAAATAATGATTATTCCTAATTTAACACAAACTATATAGCCTTAATTTTTAAACTTGAACCAACAAATAACAAAAAGATTTAAAAAACTTTTTTCTAAATTCTTTAGAGAAGCAATATTAAAATCGTTTCCAGTTTCTTTTTTTCTAACTAAAAATTCGACCATTCTTGATTCAAATGAACTTAATGTTGGTTAGACGATATTTGATGCGTACTTCCCCGTACAAACTTCGTAGTTCAGGTATTAATGACTCATTAAAAAATAAACGTGTAGAGTTCTTTTTATCTCAACAGATTTTGTATTCCGACGTTTTTTCCTTTTAAAATAGTCATTACGTTGTTTCACATCACTAAGTTTAACCAATAAAATAGAAGAACTTTTTTGTCTTAATTTTATAAGCTTCCTTGATTTCGAAGTCAATAATACCAACGTCCTGCGCAATTTTATTAAATTGATCTTAAGGAGTAACATTTTCTTTAGCTTCAATACCATGAATTTCCAAATACTCTCTTCTCTTGTACTGTTGTATTTTATTGGGTTTATTACTTGAAATGTCGATTTCATTTTCTTTTCCTTGTAACATTTTCATTATTTTTTTTACTTAATTTTGTTATTTTCTTTCATATTTTCCTGCAATGTTTTTGTCATTTCGTCAAATTTGTCGGACGTAAACTGAATAGATCTTAATAATTTTCCATTTAATATATTAACTGATGGTGCTACATCACCTTCAATTTTCGATAATTCTTTTTCAATATCAGCAACACTAGTAACTTCACCTTCATTTCGAATATAGAACTTCCCGGCTCTGTATGTGATCCAGTTCTTAGCTTCATATTAGTTCCATTCTTTTTTTCATATATACTTCACTTCATATTTACTTATTCTATTCATTTATTTCACTTCATATTTACTCACTTAAAAACACTATGCATTAATAACAAAGAATACAACAACAGCAACTAGTAGTACAAGACAAACAACGCAGAACACGCCCGACTGCCACGATCGCCAGGCGCAGGATAATAATAATAAAGAAAGAACAAAAGCAAACGATTTGGTAGATAGAACTTCACTTTTGTCAACATTAACGTAATTAGGTGTAGATAACAAAACCCCAAACTTAATCAAAACAACATTAATTAACACGTACTCTAAAATAAAAATTTCTGGGAAAATTATCTGATCCTTTTCTCATCGAAATCGGTATAGGACAAGCAGATGGACTTTCTTCACTACTTTTTAACTGTGCTCTTGAAAAGGAAGTTAGAGAATGAAACAAAAATAGTGGAATAAGACTGGGAACTAAAGGACTAAATATTAAATGTTTAGCTTTCGCTGATGATATGTCATTATTAGCTAAAGACTGGAAAGAATCAGAACAACAAATTAAAGAATTAGAAAAACAAGCTAGTAAGGTGGGATTAAAAATTGCGTTTGAGAAAACGAAAATTTTGACTAATGATAAAAACTGCCCGAATTTCCCGAGTATAAATAACAAAAATATAAAAAATTGGGTAATAATTAATAATGTCTTTAACGTCGGATCAGTTGGAATTGTTTAGATAAAAATCGTTAAGAATTAGAGCTTATAAAATGGAATTAGCTTTGCAACTAACGAAAAAACCATATAACAAATAGTCTTTATCATGGAACTCAAAATTTCGACACTATAAAACTGAGATAATTCCGGCAGAAACTCTAACACTGTTCAACAAAGTTCTACTAGAAAATTTAGAAAAAAATAAAGGAAACTAAAAGAAACATTTTAGGTTCTAATTTCATAAATAATCAGGTAAAATTGATTTCAAATAGCAAAGTTTAAATTTAAAAATTGGAAGACACGATAAGGAAAAGACGAATCGCATTCTACTCAGTAGATTGTCTAAAAAATTTTTGATTTCTTTCAAAGTATAAACGTAAATGGTTTACACAAGTCCAAGAAGACCTAAAAGAACTGATGAAATTATAACAAAAATAAATTTATAGAAAATATTGTAAAATGAAAAGAAAAGGTTCCAATAAACGCCAAAACGCAATAACAACAGAGCTAAACTTTCTGAAGAACGAAGGAAAGAAATATCAGAAAAAATGAAGTACTGGGCTGATAGAAAAACAGAAAAAAAAGAACCAACCACAAATAAACAAATAATCTAACGTGTTCCAAGGTGAACTAATCTGAGAGAAAAAAGGAAGATGAACTAATTGATGGCGATGTAATTTCTTTTATTTTTAATTTAATTCTATTGCAGTAACTGTTGTGGAGAAAAAATATAATGTAACGACATCGTAATACTTACAGCAGTTATTTTGAACTGTTTCTCATATTGATAGTTAATCATTTTCCGAAGAAAATTAGTTATGGATAATATTGTACGTTGCCCGACACTGGGCGAAATATTTCATGAAATATTTATTTTATAGTATAAATTCATGCGTGATGGTATTTTAAATTATTTTTATTTATCCTTAATCAGCTCATTAAAAAGAACTAATCGGTTTTTAAACTTTGTTGTAATTATTTCGATCATAAAGTGTGTTACTTCGAAAAGGAGCTATAAAATGATGTTGTTTGAAAAACTCCTACGTTTTGCGAGAACAATGAAAAATATATGGTATACAAGAAATAAATATTAAAAATTGAAAAAACCCGATTACCAAAAAAAAACATTGCTCTTTAACATAGGATAATTACTAATAAAGGTTAAGTAAAGAGCGTGTGGATGACAATTTTGTATATAGTATAATTTTTTGATTTATTTTAAATATATAATATATTTTTATATGGCCTTGGACACTCCCGCTGACGTAAGGATTCCAACACGAGGTCATACATCTAAATCGGTTTAACTGTTGAGCTGCTACGGTGGAACAAACAAAGATACATAACACACCCTAAATACATTACACTCCTGTTTGGGCAGTCATGTAATAACCGTGATCTATTAAATCGAGAGTGTATGTGATTGATGGAAAAGTTAGGCTTGAATCTACTAACAAATACCCCGTTTGAATTTTGAAAAATGGACGATTATTTTCAGAGATATTATAAGAGCATCCCAATGCACCTCCCGATACAGTGCACCAGGGACACCCCGTTTGTTACCAGATGATTGTGATGACTGGTCTAGCCTCTCATGAAGAGTTCGCATCACCTCAGGTGTTCTAGCCTCACACACAAAAGCCCATTATTATTAAACAGAAAATTTTTATTTATAATATTATTATAAATATTAATTATAATATTTATTTAATATTATTTTATTTTAACGTAAATTTAATTTATTATTTGTTTAATTACTCATTACTGAATCGAATCATTCAGTTCAAACCCAGCTCACACAGTGATAGAGACTCACAGTTCACAGTTCATTAAGTCAATTCATTAAACTTTGTGCTTCAACCGGCAAATCTCCACTACACCAAAAAAATCTGATGTGGACATCACATGACTTCCTTGTACGCCTATTAAATTACAAATACACATTTTTAAAAGTACATAAAATGTTATTTCACTAGTAACTTCTGATTTGTTTCATATATTTTTTTAATTGTTATTATTGAATTATTATTTATTGTAAAACTTTTTTTTACAATCACGGGTTAATAATTTATTAATAAATCAATATATTTAAATTAAAAAAAAGTTAAAAAAAAGGAGATGAAGTATGATTCGAACCGTCTTCCCTTAAGATCCAAGTAATTCATTAACTAACATTTTATTGCGCTATAACTCAGGGACCAATGAAAATAAGTACCTCTTTTAATACTTCGTTGAAAAGCTCTCAATGAGGGCTTATTACTGAAGTTAAGGAAAAGTCCAAAATCAAATGTTTTTTGGATTTCGGGCTTTTTTGGAAACTTTTGGTTCAGTCGATTGCAATCAAAAGGGGAGGTCAGACTAGATTTTACAAGTCCTAAATCCAAAATTTGTACATGCTACGGCTTATCGTTTTTGAGTTATGCGACATACATTGGTACGTACAGACGTCACGCCGGACTAGTCATAATGGATTCAGGGATGATAAAAATAGATATTTCCGTCGAAATCTGAAAACCGTAATTTTTCGCGATCACAATACTTACTTTACTTCGAACAAGGAAGTAAAAAATATATATATATATATATTTTTTTTTTTACAGTCTATGACACCGGTAACGTAAGGACTCCAATGGGGGTCATGCATCTAAATTGGTTTCAACCGTTGAGCTGCTACAGTGGAACAAACATACATACACCCTAAATACGAGGGTAAGTCAATTATTATCCGCAATGTAGATATAAATTTTATTGCAATACAAATAGGAAACTTACATGTACATCATTTTTCAACATAGTCCCCTTGCATTTCAGTGCACTTGGTCCATCGTTGCAGAAGCTTCCTGATGCCCTCATAAAAGAAGGTTTTTGGTTGAGCTGCGAGCCAGGAATGCACCGCTTCTTTCGCTGTTTCGTACGAGGTAATTCGACAGCCCCTTAACAAGTGGTACCTAGAAGGGGCAAGATCTGGACTACACGGAGGATGAGCCGGTACTTCAAAGTTGAGTTTCTGGAGCGTTTCAGCAGTGTGGACAGCAGTATGTGGACGGGCATTGTCGTGCAACAGCACAACACCTTTCGACAACAGTCCTCAGCGTTTACTTCGAATTGCAGGCTTCAGCTTGGCAGTAAGCATCTCACTTAACGCGCACTGTTTATTGTCGTGCCCCTTTCCTCATAATGTTCCAGTACTGGGCCTTGTGAGTCCCAAAAAACTGTTAAGCATCAGTTTTCCTGCTGATGGTTGGGTCTTGAACTGTTTTTTGCAGGGCGAATTTGAATGTTTCCATTCCATACTCTGCCGTTTACTCACCGGCTTGTAATGATTCTGTCTAAGAAGATGTCCCGTCCGTTACCATAGCGATCCAAATGTTTTTGACAGATGTCCAAGCGCGTTTGTTTTTTGCAACTGTGTGAGTTATTTCGGGACCCATCTTGCACAGATTTTGTGAAAGCCAAGTCTGTTGTGGATGATTTCGTAGGCAGAACCGTGACTAATTTGCAGACGATGTGCCGTTTCATCAATAGTTACTCGTCTGTCTAAGAAAATCATGTCACGTCCACGCTCAATGTTTTCCTCATTTGTGGCGGTAAACGGTCGTCCGGCTCCTTCGTCGTTCGTAAATCTTGTGCGACCATCTTTGAATTTTTCATTCCGTTCGTAGACACTCCGTTGCGGCAACACACTGTTCCCGTACTGTACCGAAAGTCTTCGATGAATTTTGGCCCCTGATACACCTTCCGAGCAGAAAAAACGGATCGCTAAACGTTGCTCTTCTTTGGTGCAAACAGAAAGCGGAACAGTCATGGTTAACGGCTGGGCAGCGATAATGGAACTAACCTAGCAGCATCAAACTTGCACAGACATAACATTAATTAAACCACGCATGCGTCATCTACGCAACATGACAGTACTACCAACATAAACAAAAATATAACTAAATTGCGGATAATAATTGACTTACCCTCGTACATTACACTCCTATTTGGACAGTTGTATCGTAATAGGAGATATTTTATAATTTTTTTTTACTTTCCACTCATCCGCAAAATCAAGGAAGGTTATAAAAAACTATTCAAAGTGGGTACTTTTCTCTAGTTTTCCTTCATTTTAGTTTTAAGAAAAATTTCTGTAATTAAATGGAACTGCATAAGTTAAGAGAAAGATTATTACGGAATAATGCAGGGTTATTCACCAAGAATATATCATATTTTCAGGACTGTTCTATTCAGGAAAATAAAGAGGAAATCTCATTTAAATATAAATTCGGAAATTTTTCGTAAGCGAGTGTTGGCTGGCGAAAGATTTCGCCGTTATTTCAGCGTCTTCGATAAAATTAAGACAGATTGTAAATCTTGGGACCCAAATTAAGGGGTAAATTTAGTGATTTTTATTTGAAATCTGATCTGAAAACTGAATAGAAATTGAAAAAATTATTATTGAGGTCAAAAAATACATTATTTTATGTTTGGCATAAAATAATTTTGTTAAATGGCTAATAAACAAATAAAAATATTAAACAAGTTGTGTAGAGAATTTCATTCTGAGTTACATGTTATGAATTAAATCCACAAAAACTAAACAACGTAAGAATTTCGAAGTTTAATAAAAACGTAACATATTAAAATTTGGTAGATTTCTCAATTATTACTGAAAATACAGTTCTGGAACTTAATTTTTTTCTTTTATTTCATACCTAACAAACTTTTTGGGGTGTACTGTATAACATATTGTAATTATTTCTTAAATTATTTTTTATTGAAACCAACCTACTAGATATGCTGAATAACGAAAAATTAAAAGAAAAATTAGCAGTAATGTCAAACTCGACGATATGCAGTTCAGTCGATCAGTTCAACAAAACTAAAATTATAGTTAAATCTTTTTAAAAATTAAAATAGAATGTGACAGTATATAAGATCATAAAATCTCGACTTTCTCATAACAAAGGACAAAGAAAGAAAATGAAATCTGCTAGTTCGTTTTCATTAAAATATTATGGCATCTGGAATTATAGAAAATAAAACGTTTTTCACATGACTTTTTTTTTACTGGTAGATTTAAAGGTCTGAGTAGAGTAAAAGAATGCAGGGAATCATTACATTAGTGAGGGAGTGTCTTTTTAATGATTTACTACATATATGTTTGAAGTGGTAACTGTTAAGAGCCAGAATACCAGATTGAAATGCACTGTTATACGAATGTTTATAATATGAATAGTATTATACCGGTAGTACATCACACACTTGTTTATCTCGTCCAACCCCTTAATACTGTAATAACATGGACCTTAGATTCGGGGGGTACATCCTTAATCGTTTTGTCCTTAACATCGTCACAGATTTCACTAATCTAGTATACCCACGGATGATGATATGAAATAAAGGAGGAAGACATAAATTTAATAGTCATAAAAATAGCGACTGGTACAGTACACGCTAAAAGTAAACGATAATCTATTTTTTTTTAAATGCTTTTGAATTTTTTTAAATGACACCTCAAATCATTCTTTTTGTGCGCGATACAGATTGCATTATGCGTGCAAGGTATCGAACTGTATATAGGAGATGTACAATTCCTTCCAAAAATCTGAGCGCATACTCAGAACCAGGATGTTTGTTTTTAATTAATCACTTCTCTTGGAATTTTTGATTAGGTAAATATGTAAATGGCGGGTATTCCATTTTTTCATTTACTCGCATATAATAAATGTTTGAGGCACCATTTTTACCTTCCCATTTAGATAGCGCTATAGCTCCAGAAGGGAAAGTATTGTAATCGGTCCAATTTAGGTTTATGCGGTTTCCACCGGATCTTGACGTTTTGACACCTAAGGAACCCAAAAAACCGGATGGAAATTTTCCAGATGTTAATGTTCGTATGTACGTGTGTGTTCGGTGTTGGATTATAAATCACCTTACACTTCCAGAACTATTGGACCGATTTTGACCAAATTTGGTTAGATTAATTCTATATAAGGGTCATTGATGCCATTCTTTTGCTGATGCCTTTTAAGTTTCAACTTAAAAGGTCAAGGAGGTGAGGCTGTAGAGCCTCACCCCCTTGTCTTTGCAAGGCTGTAGAGCCTTGCAAAAAAAAATCTTTGTAAAATCGTACCCTTACTCCAAAAAATTTTCTAAACTACCTACTTCTATGTTGTGACGTCACAGGTGAGCGGTAGAATTAAATAAAGTGAAAAAAAGTAATTCGATCTGGTTGGGTCCGAACTTTATCGTCCGGTAGACTCGGTACATGGTGCGTTAAGCCTCGCGGCTACACCGGTCTGCTGACCGTACAATAGAAATTTGTTGCGCGAATTAAATACGATATTTAAGCGCGACCGAATAATAATAATTATAATTATAATTATTATATATAATAATATATATATTATAATTATAATTTTAATTATAATTATTTTCTCGTTTAATTAATAATTCAATTAATTAAACGAGAAAAAATATTGTATTTAAATAAAATTATTGTAAAAAATAAAATAAAGTCTTACAACTGTGTTGTCGGCTTTTTATATTGATCATCTTCTTTCTTTTTCTTTTATGACTTTGTCTTTCAACAGATATCAGTTGTAAGTTTTCCATTTTTATCGGTTCTTCTGTGCATCTTTCTCTACTTCATTATAGCTTTTTCTTTTAATATCTATAAGCTCCCAGATCCTCTTTTTTATCTTCTTCTCTTTCCTTCTGTGTTCCTACGCTAAACTCATTTTTTTTATGTAAGATATGCCGCAACCAATATGTTTCCATTTTCTTTGTCACCTCCAAAAAATTCACTTCGTTCCATATCTTGTTCAATTGTCACTTATTTCTCATTTTGTCTTTCTATTTTACTTTTTCCATTCTTATACATAACAGCCAAATTTAGAATTATTTTAGTACTTCTATTTTTATTTTTATTCTTTATTTTTTTATTTTTCCTCTTTAGCCTCCGGGGATTACCGTTCAGGCTTTACTTCAGAGAATGATATGTATGAGTGTAAATGAAGTGTAGTCTTGTACAGTCTCAGTTAGACCATTCCTAAGATGTGTGGTTAATTGAAACCCAACCACCAAAGAACACCGGTATCCACGATCTAGTATTCAAATCCGTGTAAAAATAAATGACTTTACTAGGACTTGAACGCTGGAACTCTCGACTTCCAAATCAGCTAATTTGGGAAGACGCGTGCACCACTAGAGCAACTCGGTGGGTTATTCTTATTTTTCTAACTGCACATAGCTTCCATAGAATTATACTGTACGGAAATACCAAAGACAGTAATATATTTACTTTTTTTAAGACTGAAAATATACGCTCTTATTCAGCAAACAGATGTTTTATAAATTTGTACAACTTTCAAAATTATTCAACTTGATTTTTTTAAAATTATTTTCCTTTAAATGTGGCAAAGCAGGAAATAGTTTTCAAACTTTATTGATAGTTAATTCATAATTAAATCAATATATATAAATAATTTATGTTAAATAAATTAGTGATACAATTCTAATACATTTTATAATACAAATCTAAACAGAGAAAAAGATTAAACAAGCAAAAATTTCTGTTATCTTTTCCTTGATTAAAATATCAATCTACAACAATTTTTTTTGTTATATTTATAAATTGTAATAAATTACGTAATAAAGTACGATTATTAACGTTCCACTAATTCTCGAATTTATCACTGGAGAAAGGTTAGTTATAATTCGCTCAATAGATATGAGTAGAGAAGACAATAAATCAACAAATGTAACATAAAAGAAAGAATTGAACAAGAAAAATTATCCCTTGTAAGATACTTGAGTATCAAGTTAACAGATGATTACCGTAGTAAACAAAATAAAAGCAGGGAAAATGACTAAGAAAAATTATTAAAAAAAAAAAACAGAAGCGTCTAATGAAGTACATAGTTTAGAGTGTACTTCTAAATAGGTATAAAAGAAAAAAGTGAAGAAAAGGCAAGAGACGTTTAAAATTTGGAAATGGAGGAGATCAAAGAAGAGATGTAAAATAAAGTAAAGAAAAAGATTAAAGGGAATCAGAGAAACTTGGAATAGTAAATCTAACAAGAAGAAATATATTTGGGAGAAGGGGTGCTAAAAAGTGCAAAAAAGACCGGTTAAGTAAAAATTATAGACGATCTAAAAAGAAACTGGATCTCTCAGGAGCTCGTAAGTTTAAATAGAAATATAAGAAAGTAGAGACGAGCATGTTGTGCAAGGGACATCTTCAGGACAAATAATGATAATAAAGTTCATCAATATTGTGTTATGTTTTTTTATATAATTTTTTAAATACATTTCTAAAATTAACGTAAATAAAAAGTTTTTTTAGATACATAGCCTATTAAAAATAAGATGAAAATGCTGACAAAAAATATTAGTTCAAATTATTTATGTCTTATCATCGATGAAGAAGTCTTCTTTTTTTTTGTAAACTAGCTTTGATTTTTATATAACTAATAAAGATTTTTAAGACCGAATAAAATAAAAATAAGAATAGTAAAAAAGTTGTTAAAATAAAAAGGAGGGTTAAAATTGTGTGTAGTAGAATTGTCTACTTGAAATTCCCCCGACCCAATTTAACCGAACCTTTACCCGTCCCTTACGTCTTCCTCTACATTTATCCTTTTCTCTCTTCGTCTATTCGATGGATAAAACAGCCTAAAAGCATTGTCTTGTGAAGTTTATCTTTAACGAACTCAGTTTCAGCTAAGCAATAATTGTATACAGAATAGCTGTAATATTTGCACTCTGCTCGACATAACGTTAACGATTATTTTCAACTGGATTGGATGTCGGCGAGGGGGATGGGTCTAGCACGGAGCGGGATGGGAAGGGTATTATTAAATGGCGGGCAGACCTTTCTGTTTCTTCATTCTCATCAACCCTCTTATACTCTTGTTTGCAAGGGTTGTCTTTTCCATCCCTTTTGTACCCTTCCCTTCTGTTCTTTAACCGTTCCGTTTCTCGTCCCCCACGATCATGATTAGCTTCTTCCCTGATTGCTCTATTATTCCGTTCTATTCTCTTTTCATTTTCGTATATCTTTCATTGTTTCATTGTTATAATACTCTAGCTACTTATTCTACATCCCTATATAGATATAACATAGCGTTTTACTGTTACGCTGCAGAGTAGTCAATGATGATTATTTTTGTTATCTCGCTAATATTACTTAATGGTCATCTTAAAATTATTTTAAAATGTTCATATCATTTTTTCTTTTTGTTTTAATAGCATAAAATATTATTTTTCATTATCTCCTCCTTTTATTATATCAATAAAAATAATAACGATAACTGCGCTATAATTTAATATTAATAAAACATAAAAACGGAAAATGATTCGAATCTAATAATGATATATTAAGAATGAAATTTCAAACACTAATCCAATATTATTAAGAAGATAACTTCTAAAAATAACATTTAATTTATTTTAAGAATTAAAGATTTATTTTTGGTTGAAGGATATTTCTGCGGGTTATAATATTTGTAACTTTTTAAATCTATAACAGCTTTCCTGCTTTTTTCATGGAAAATGTATCATTAAATTTCTTACCTCAATTGTAACATTGATTAAATATCAAAATTTTACACGACTGACCAAAAAGTAGTGTAATGTATTTAAGGTGTATTTGATATATTTGTTCCATCGTAGCAGCTCAACGACTGAACCGATTTAGATGTATGATTCCGCGTTGAAATCCTTACGTTACCAAGAGCGAGAGTGTCGTAGGCTATATATAAATATGTATGTTTAAATAAATTTAAAAGATTTGAAAAACAAAATTATATACAAAATTGTCACCCGCACGCTCTTTAATTATCCTATATTAGTAATTATTCTATATTAAAGAGCAATGATTTTTTTTTGCAGCCGTGATTTTTTAATTTTTAATATTTATTTCTCGTTAAAAATATTAAATTTTTTAAATATTTTTTTCTAATATTTGTATTTCAGATTAATTAAACCAACTAGTAAAAATGATATGGTAGGTATACAGACTGATTCACGAAGAATGTAATTAATTTTCAGAACTTGTTTTACTAGTGAAAATAACGAAGAAAATTCATATAAACATTGTTCGGAAAAGCTTGTTAGTGAATGTCGGCTAATGAAAGATTTCGCCCTGATTTCTGCGCCGTAGGTAAAATTAAGCCTGACTCTAATTCTTGAAACCGAAATTAAACGGGTTAAATTCAGTGGTTTTATAAAAAATCTTACCTGAAAAATTAAAAAAAAATAGCTACCAGAACTGTATTTTGTTTTAGTAATTTTCGAGAAATTCTGGGGTAAAAGATAAAAAATCGCGGTCGAAAAGCACACTGTTTTATCTTTAACGTGAAGTAAATTTGTTAAATGGGTTTGTTAAACGTTTTATGCGTTTATTACGCATAAAACGTTTAAAAAAAAAAACTTGTAGAGAATTTAATTCTGGGTAAATGGTATGAATAAAGTCCACAGACTTTATATCAACAGGTTGAGAACATGTTATATGAATAGATGTTATATGTTATATTGATATAACAGATATTTGGGAAGCATGTTAAATGATAATTGTTGGAGTGATCCAGAAATTCAGTCAAGAATATTCATAGCAGGCCTTTAATAAGAAGAAGAAACTGCTTTATAGAAAAATAGACTTGGATGTAAAGAAAAGGCTGGTTAACTGTTACATATGGAGTGTGCTTTTATATGAATGCGAAGCGTAGACTTTGGGTAAGAGAGAGAGAAGGATGAGATCCAAGCTAATGGAAACGTGTGGTAAAGGAAAATGAAAATTAAGTGGGTAGAAAGAGTTAATGACAAGGACGTATTGAAAAGGACAAAGGAAGATTTGTTGGAAACAATTAAAAGGTGGAAGGGCAACTGGATTGGTTATATATTAAGAGGCAAAGGTATATTAACCGTGAATGGAGAAAGGAGAAGAGAAGGAAAAAGACTGAAGTTGATAGATGACATAAAAAAAAACGGAAGTTAAAAAAAGATACCAAAGAGCTTGCCTAGGACAGAAAAAACTGGAGGCGTCAATAGTGTCAGGGACCTGCAAATGGGAAGAATACCCCATGATGATGAAAGTTGACAGGAACTAAATACAAACATAATAATTTTGAAGTTTATGAAAAACAAAACATATCAAAATGTGGCAGATTTGGTTAAATTCTGCCACGTCAAATTTTGTTTTTTTTTGTCCAAATTGTATTTCGTTTTTTTTCGTTTAATACCAAACGAAAAAAAATTTCAATATTGCAAAACAAAAGATTTAAATATTTTAGAAAAATAAGAAATACAAGCACAAACGATAAAACTGATTTACAAATAAACAATAAACTGCTAAAAATGTCCTACTGTACAACACTCAATCCGATGAACTATGTTTTTGGTGGCTTTCCGTATTTCAGTAGGATTGTTTAGTATTAGTTGTATCGCAATGAGAATTTTAATAACTAATTTTTTTCTTGTATTACACTTTTGTTCATACAGTAACGATTTAAAGTGGCTTCACTGATAGTAGTCAGAGGTGTTAAGCTTAGGCGATCATAGAGGGCAGTTGATTGGTCCGCTACATCCAATCCACTTGTTTAAAAAAAGTCGCATTTAAGTGTTTTCCAAATGCTAGAGAAAAGGGCGGTGTTGCTCCATTACGCTAGAAAATCATCTGTCTGCCTTCTTGTTATCAGAGTAACATCTTCCTGTTAAACGTTATGCGAAAAGTATGAAGTACTCGAAACGTACTGATTACAAATAAATGGTCCCATATAATACTGTACCAAATGTTACTTGAAATCTATTTTGATATCCAGTTTTGATCATGCCGTGTGGATTTTTGTAACTTCATTCGTAATTGTTTTTTTAATTAAAAATCCCGCTTTGAGTAAATGTAGCTTCGTCGTTAAACAAAATAGTATCTACGTTATTAACGTTGTCCAGAATCTAGTGAAAAAAATTTAAACGTATAGGAAGATTTCTAGGAAGCAAATTCGGCATCTTTTCTAGATTAAAAGGGTGAAGTTTGTTTTCGAAATATTCGCCGTACCTTACTTTGTGTTAAACAAGTGCGTTAAGAGATTCTTGCGGTACCGATGCTCGGGCTGCGTTCAGCGTGCTGAATTACGTTTTCTTTTTTCTGACAGAGAATATTCTTGTCGTTCAGCAGCATATGAGATCGATATACCGAAGAAATGCATCTGTGGGCTAGAATTTTCCTATACGGAAATTTTTGATTTTATTCTTGTTGTACAGCTCATGCGTTTCTAATGCAGAACCTACAAACAAAAACGATGTTTGCCTATTCTTCATTTGAAATGAAAATGTATAATACGTTGTTAGATAATGATATATTACGCAATATTCCATTCACTTATTTAAATGTTTATGCCCGTTTAAATGCAGTGCAAAATACTTTATTGTTGCAATTTGTTATTAGTACTGCCAATTTATGAAGTAAATTGTTTCAGTAAAATTTAGATAAAATTAATTTTTAGTTGTTTTTTTTTTTTTTTTATTGATGTGTTCTTTTATTTAAATTTTCTATTTTTTAATTTTTATTATTTATTTTTCTAAAATAGTTAATTCTTTTGTTTTGTAATATTGAAAACTTTAAGTTTTTCGAACATGGCACCGTTTGGTAAAATAATTATTACACACAGTTTTAAGAACAGCTTACCAAAATGCCATTTGACTTCCTCAAGCGCTTTCGGCTATTCTACCATCTTCAGGAGAATCTAATAATTTATTATTAAAATACATAAAAAAATTTTTAATTCTCATAATAAAATTAAGTACATAATAATTGATAAATGTATCACAATTGTTGACAATTATGATACTCATAAAACGGACGTAGTTACTTTAATTTATGACTTTAATATTACAAAATGATGATAAATTGTTATGTATTTAATTTCATTATGTAAATTTTACATTTTTCTTATATATTTTAATTATAAAATCATCCTGAAGATGGCAGAATAGCCGAAAGTACTTGAGGAAGTCAAATGGTATTTTGGTAAGTTGTTCTTAAAATTGTGTGTAAATTGGAAATTTTGTTTCGTTTAATACCTACTTAAAATCTTTACATTTTATTATGTGTCGTTTTTAATAAATTTATTAAAATTGATTGAAAAAGAGGATTTTCCTATTTGCTCTTTTTTTATAAAAAGAAAAAAAGTAAACTCATATGGTCGACTAAATTCTACTTATTTTTATGTCTATTTTTAAACTCCTTGTCGTATGTAAGCTGTCCTTACCTTTCTTATGAATTAATAGAAAATATTATTTTCTTATTTTAATTGATCTTTTTGTGTAAAACTTTGAAAGGTATTATTTGTAGTTAATAATTATTCTGATTGGAACTAGTTTCTCGTCATTTTAAAAATTACTATTCATCTTATTAACCGACTTCAAAACAGAATATATATTCGACCGTATATATATATATTTTTTATGTTCGATCAATTTTATTAATTTTCATCGTTAATTGTTCAATCGAAAATTTTAAATCTATTACTCGAGTAAAGTTACATTTTTAATATCTAAAATTTGTACGTATGTCAAGTTTAGACACAAAAAATAAAGGAATAAAAAAAAGGAATGAAATCATTGAAATTTGGGTACAGAGATTTGAGAAATAAAACTTCAAAAGATTCAGAATAGAAAATATAACTAGTTAAAGATATATCAAGACAGAAGGTTGACTAAAACAGTAATGGAAGGATTAGTAAGTCAAAGGAGAATGAAAAATATTTAAAAAATAGACGATAAAAAAGGAATTGCAAGATACAGAAAATCCAAAGTTTGACTGAAAATAGGAGATAATGGATATGATCGCGAGAGATCGCAAGAGATCTTCCTTAGTACAAGTAGCCAATTAGTAAATTCATGAGCATTCTGTTATGGATAAAATTAAAATTTATTCAAATATGATTTTAAACCATGGATTATAGGTATAACTTACAGTAATAATAGTTTCTTTTAAATAATAAAGGCCTCCTTTCGCCCCTTCCAGCAGTCCCTACTCTCCTTGAAAGTACCTAATCTACAGAGGGAACCAGGGAAGGTCTAGCTAATGACGAGAAGCAAACAGTAAAAGCTTGGTATATACACTAATTTACCAGTTTTTTTTAAGGGGCAAAAAACACGAAAGGTTATTTCTCTTTATAAAAAAAATTAAAAGTATAAAACGTAAAGAAACAATTAAATAAATACTTCATTCATTAAACAACGAATAATCGTATGGATGGCATTATCTATGTAATTGTTATATGTATTACGTATAAATGAAATTGGGCCGGTAAGAGTTTTGTAACAGATATTTCTATTTTCTGCTTTTATGGAACGCTTAAACATTGTTTACTATCTTATTATTCTATTACATATTTTTAACATGTATTTTTTTTAATTAAGATTCTAAATTAATAACAGATTTTGATAATAAAAATATAATATCTATCACCTTTTTTGATATCAGTATCATTTTGTTAAAAACAGTTTTATTTGTATTACAGATGTTTTTGTTTTTTGAGCGAAAAAAATTATTATTTTTTTTTTTTTAATCTCGGGACCACCGTTAGACATTGCTTCAGAGGATGAGATGAATGATTTTTAGCGCGTATGAAAATGCCATGCCTAACTGGGATTCGAACCCGGTTGAAAGGCTGAAACGCTACCACTCGCGCCACGGTGGCTGACCAAGAAGAAATGATATCTGCGAGACTCTTACCGTACGGTTTACAATTTCGTTGTAATTTTTTTGCGTATCACTGTGTTTTGTTAGATTATTCTTTTATTTTTTTATGAATTACTGGTTTTTATCTTATGTATTTATAATTAAAATTTATTGCCTTTCTACATCAAATATACATTTTTTTTTAATATATCGGCCAATTTTTTTTGTTGATAGTCATATCATTCACTTCGTACCGTATTTTTTCTTTTTTAATAAAACTAGTAAAACGACCTTCACGAATCGATGATCCGTAATGTAATATTGAACTTATTAATTTGTAACCCTCGATTAAGTATAACCCTCGATTTTTATCGTATCTGTGGACCCACTTTTTATATATTATTAAATTATTTAATTTTTATTTCTCCAACAATTAGATCAAATAGAATAAAGACCTTACCAATCGAATTTATTTCTGTTTTATGTAACAAATCTTTGTTGACACATTTGCAACACTTTCCTACTGTTTGTGTTTTTTGTGGTTTATTAGCAGCTATAATCTCTTCTAAAGTAATACTTTTATTTTTTTTTAATGATGTGATGGGAGTTAAAATAATCGTTCTATCTTCAGTACTTTCATTTACATTAGAGCATTTACTATTAAAACAACCTATAAATAATTTTATTTTTTATTTTAAATTTTATTATTTCAAGTACATTATCAAGTTTTTTACGCTACCTAGTACTATAAAGTACTCCTACCTAGCGTCGCAATTCGTAAACCACTTTTTTGAGGAAAAGTGACATATTCGAGTCCCGCTGTTCATCAAATGGAAGAAAAAAACATGTCTAACAAAATTCCAGGAGTTCTTTGAAGGTATTTTTTTTTATTTACAGATCTAACTGAACTGAAATATAATGTTTTCATGCTTATTTTTTAATTTTTTCCCCCATTTTCATTTCACTTTTAGGTTAGGTATGTTTAGAACTGTTAACATAGTTCATTGACATCGCCGTGCCGTCCACTTCTGCGGACTCTTAGCGGCGAAGTTCTAACAAACTTCTTGAAACATCAAGACCTTATGACTAAATAAAGAGAAATAAAAATTAAAATAAAAAATTTCGCAGATAGGAAATAATAAATAAATAACAATACTAAAAACCAAACAAAAAACGATTAACTTAAAAAAAAAAGAAACATTAAAATTTTATAATAACTTAAAAAGGAGGATCTTAGTGGTGTCAGGGACCTGCCAGTGGGCAGAATACCCCATGATGATGAAAGTTCATCGTAACTAAACACAAGCATTAGAATTTCAAAGTTTATTAAAAATAAAACATCAAAATTTGGCAGAATTTAAGTAGATAATAAACGAAACAAAACTTTCAACATTACAAAATAGAATTAAATATTTTACAAATACCAACACAAAAAATAAATATAACTTACAAATAATTAAATAAACTGCTGAAAATCTTCTGCGCAGTATACAGCACTCTACCCGATGGTGGTTATTTTATATATATATGTATATAAAACCAGAAAAAAAATAACAATGCAATTGAAGGTGTAATTTGCCATCATTTGTACAAACTACAAAAACAACACAAAATAAAACCATAGTTAATAAAATGTGGGCTAAACAAAAATAAAGTAAACGCAAAAACGTGAACAAAAAAATTAAAAAGCAACTATGAATTCACTAGAGTTTCCTTCTAAATTACTCTGTCCGAGTACTCTAGATACTCTGTCCGAGTATCTAGAATGATTAAAGAAACTAGCCAAAATATCCATAAAATAAAATCATATTCTAAACAGTACAACGTCAAAGAGTTGGTACACCGGTGTCCACTTTTCAGGAAATAGTAGTTAATATTAATAAATATTGTACGTAATACTTAAGTCTTGGTACATCTTAACATCGCTGAAGACTGTCCAGTGAAAAAAAAGTAGTCTTAACAAAATTTATTCTTATTACATTACTGTAAAATATAAATTACATATTCTATTCAGCAGAAACATGAAGGTGATCATTCATTACAATCATTTAGCAGAAGCTTCATATCTAAAACTACTATTTAAATTTTTAAATATCAGACCCATCAATTCCGTTTTCATTAATAAAATTAAGGCTTTCGACACATCTAGCTAGTTACGATAATGTATCTCGCTGACACTCGTTTAAATAAATTAATTCTAATACTATTAACGAAAGGAATTCTGATACCTATACTTCTTTCTTTTTCTGTTTAGCTTCCGGAACCATCGTAAGATATTATTACTTCAGTAATAAAGTATAGTAAATACAAAAATATAGTAATAACATTTAAATTAAAACCTTCTTTTAATTTAGTTTGCGATGAGAAGGAGTAACTGCCTGCTACTTTAACCTATGGCGTTTTAATCCAGCATGCTAACAGCGTGTAGTAATAACATTATACTTTAGCTTTTTTCGAATTATTTACCTAAATTTTATGATTTGGCTACTCTAGTTTTTAACAATTAAAAAAATAAGTGAGACCGTGAAGACATTTTGAAAAAAATTATAATTTATTGTTATTTTTTGATAATTTTGAAAAACCTGTTTCTGAAATAAAATGATTTAAATTAAATAAATTTAAAGAAAAAATAGAAATTCTCTAAGGTTACTAAGTTAACTTACACTCAGATGACCCATCTAATTCAATCTCCGTCTTGAATTTTTAACGACCTTTATTTCTAAACAAATAATAAAAAAATAAAAAAATTACAATTTTAACGAGGTAAATTTAAATAAAATGAATATTTTTAATAGGAATATAAAATACGAAGAATAAATTGATTGCGTATCCAAACGTTTTCTTTGTGGATTTTTAATTTCATCCTTCTTGTAAAATATCTGCTTATTATTTAAAAGGTTCCACGATACTCAAAACTTTCTATCATGTGTTATATTACCAATCTTCTACTACATGAATATTTTTTATTCCCAAATGATTAAAAATTTAGCGTATAAGCGAAAAACCATTTCATCTTCTGCCTGATTACAATTTAAAATGATGATTTCTTAAAATTACTTTTATATATATATATATATACTTTTATATATATGTAACCAAATAGCACGGGCTTTCGCCCGTGCGTTTCCCCTGGCAGTCAGGGAATATTTAGCAGATCAGGATAAGCGAAGCGAGACTTTTCTGTCTATTTCTTGTGTTCATTAAACTTATGCTTGTGAGAATAATAATGATAAATAAAAACTGTGGAATTTATAAAAAATATTATCCTCCCCGTCTAGCCAGAATCTGAACCGTCAGGGCTTAGGTTCCTGGAGGGAACCAGTTGAATCCCGGAGCCAACTCAGGGGCTCCTGGATTCAACTGGTTCCCTCTGAGTCTAGGGGTTTATCTCATACCCGCAGAGCTCGTTTCGCTCGCCATTTCCAATTTTTCAAGGGAACCGAGGTCCTGGACGCCAAACTGTACGTTATCCTCACTGGTTGTAAGAATAATAGTGATAAATAATAATTATAGTATTCAGGCTTTATAGAAACCTGAAAAAGAAATTAAATAACTATGGTAACTAAAGTGCACACATCTTTGACGACGACATCTTGACCACACATCCGTGATGTGTTGAAGCGAGAACTCATTTCTTTGCCATTGTGGCAGAATACAATAATGAAGTAAAAGGATTAATCTATGTTTTCTTTGAATGAATATCTTTAATTCATAACTTCATCCTCCTGGAGGCTAAGAAATAATGAATATTTTTAATAAACCTTTAAAGAAGCTAGGACCTCGGTCGATTTCTTAAAACCTTCCCTGGATAACGAATGTATCCTGCAAATTTGATAGTAATCGGTTGGATGGTTCTCCCATGATGCGATAACAAACAAACGTTATTTATATGTACATTCGAATAACCGTGATGTGTTGAAGCGAGAATGTACCTGATGCATGCAAAAGTTAGTCTTCAGCCTACAACAAATATCCCGTTTAAATTTTGAAAATCGGACGATTGTTTGCAGAGATATTATAACCGCACCCCATTACACCTCCGAAAACAACGTACCAGGAACAACCCGTTTGTTACCAGTTGATGGTGACGATTGGTCTAGCCTTCCAGGAGGTGTTTGCACATCTCACCACTCTAGCCTCACACACAGTTCCCACGGGAAGTCCATTATTGTTAAACAGAGATTTTTTAAATTTAATATTTTATTTAACGTAAATTTAATTCTATTATTTTTGTAATATTATTCATTCGATTAATTCGAATCATTCAGTTCAAGCCCAGCTCACACAGTGATGGAGATTCACAGTTCATTAAAGTTTGCGCTTCAACCGACAAATCTTCACTACTACATATATATTTTTTTTTACAGATTTTTCAAGATGAAATATATCTATAAACCTTCTCATTTATGCCAAGAATCTTGGGTAAAAATTTGATTGCGATTGATCGATTTGTATTTGTGTTCATCTCGAACAAAGCAAAGCATTCTTCTTTTTTATATTATAATAGCTAGTATAGATATATCAGTGTATTGTAATTTCTTCAGAGCAACAGTTTCGTCAGTACAGAACCCAGAAACTTTGAGTGATCTGAAGAATGGGGGTTTCAAAATATTGGCCTCCATCTTAAAAATATTAATTGTCGCTGGTTAACCGTTCTTCGTACGGGTAAAAATATTTTTTGCCAAGGTCTTAGCGTTATCCCATATACACCACTAGGAGGTGACCGTACTTGGTCTCATTATTTTTTTAATTATTTTTTATTTTTTTTATTTTTAAGTTAAGTAACCGAAGTCAGGGGGCACATACAGCATAAGTAGCAGTAACTGTGTTTGTTGAGCCGCCGCATCGTACACCATCGCATCCCTTAAAAAATCAAAATCCAAAAAACCCGAAAATGGTTTTTAGATACTTAACCTGAAGAGTATTTGTAAGCCCAAATTTAGTGAAGATCTCATTTAATATTGTCATAAATGGGGGAAATTTGCAATCATTATTAAAAGTTTTTTACCTTTTTCTTCCCTTTCAAGATCGAATTTCGAAAAATTTTAAATTTTTTTTAGATATTCATATGAAGATTACATACACCAAAAATCAAGTTAATATCTTCAATTTTTACCCAAAAATTCAAAAAATAGTAAATTGTTTGTTTTACTCCATTTTAACCTTTAAACTCGAAATTTCAAAAAATACTTTCTTAGTGTGCACTTACACCGTAAGAAGAACATTTATAGACGTTTTCATCACTTTATCTTCAGTAGTTTTTGCTGGACTTGATTATTATGAGTCAGCCACGATATATATATATATATATATATATATATATAAAACGAGATTTCCTGACTCGCTGACTCATCAACGCATACCTCAAACCTATTAAAGTATATAGGTTACGTGGTCAAGCAGTTTTGGAGGGTATATTATTTTTATAGCATAGAGATCCTGAAAAGGATTCTGGAAAACCTGCCAGTAAGAGGATGAAAAGGAGGACAAATATTTATGGAAATTCTTTAGGTCAGGAACCGAAGATGTCACAGTAATGAAAACTAGTATTTTATTTAGTCTCTTCTTTTAAAAAAGTTAACACTTATTCATTATTTTTTAAAAATTCAATCTAGGAGTTGATAAGATTTTTATAAAACTATATGAAGCCGAAAAGGTTACAGTTGTGAAAATCGATATTTAGAATTTTCTTTGAAAACAGTAAGGACTCTGTTTCACACAATTTTTCAAAACTTCAATTTGGATTGTAAATTACTTTTTTCTGTATCCTTTTTTTTCATCGCATTCTCCTTTATCCCTTCGTATTTTTTAAAAATAATATCAAATGCTTGAATTTTTTATGAAAATTCTAAATCTCAACAATATGTAAAGCAAAAAGGATTGTATGTTAGGAAATTATTCCGATATACTTTCCCCAGTTTTATCGTTCAAATTCGATACTAAATATCGTTACTTTGTTGGTCAGTTCATTTTTGGTGTACGTGAGTTTTAGTTTATTACTTGCTCAGTGTTATTTCCTTTTGATAACGTTTTCAATGAGTGTGTAATTCCACGGTGCGATATAAAGTTTTAAATGTTTACACATGCATACGAAAACAAATTATATTCGATACTTTAAATGCCGTATATTAACCGCCCATTAAAGAATATGTTGTACCGTCTATTAACGAATTCAAAAATTATAAAATCGCACGATAAAAAACAATTTGTAGTAAATTAATTTTTTTTTAATACGAGTATGATTAAACATTTTTCTTTCAGTTTTTTAATACGAGTATGATTAAAAATTTTTCTTTCAGTTTACTAACTAATGTTTTGTTAATTAACTAACAAAATTATGTAATGTTTAGTTTATTAACAAATTAACTGGATGGTGTAACAATTTGACACGACTATAATCCCCCCCAAATTATATAAAGCAATTTGCTAATGTAGCCACTAAAACATCAAAATTTAAGTTTTGATAGAATTTTAATAAAGATTTAATGTTTCTTTTGAAAAATTACTTCAGGAAGAAATCCAAAATTCATGCGTGCGAAATCGCGGATAATAGCAAGTATTTTTTATTTTTTATAAAGAGGAAAAATAATATGATAAAGAGAAAATATAATAAAAAAAAATAATAAATTTTATTGTAGATAAAAATGATTATTTATGGATCAATTATAGATCCTTTTTACTTCCTTGTACGAAGTAAAGGAAGTATTGTGATCGCGAAAAATTTCGGTTTGCAGATTTTAATGGAAATATCCATTTTGACCATCCCTGAATCCATTTTGACTGGTTTCGGCGTGACGTCTGAACGTACGTATGTATCTCGCATAACTCAAAAACGATTAACCGTAGAATGTTGAAATTGTTTTAATTTAGGGCTGTTTTAACATGTAGTTTTGCACCTTCCCTTTTTGATTACAATCGACTAAACCAAAAGTGTCCAAAAAAGCTCAAAATCCAAAAAAGATTGGATTTTGGACTTTTTTTTAACTGCAATAATAACCCACCATTGAGAGCTTTTCAACGATATACGAGTATCATAAGTGGTACTTATTTTCATTGGTTCCAGAGTTATAGCCAAATAAAATTTTAATTAATGAAATATTCTGATCTTATAAGGGAAAACACATGAATTTGAATCAGATTTTGTCTCCCGTTTTTTTTTTTTTTTTTGTTTTTTTAATTTAAATATATTGATTTATTAATAATTATTAACCTGTGATTGTAAAAAAATATTTACAATAAATAATAATGCAATAATAACAATAGAAAAAAGAATGAAAAAATATCAGAAGTTATTAATGAAATAGAATTTTATATACTATACATTTAAAAAAAAAATGCGTATATATAATTTAGTAGGCGTACAAGGAAGTCATGTGTTGTCCACATCAGGTTTTTTTTTTGTAATGATACTCTGGATAAAAAAAACAGCTTTTTTCATTCAGGTGAGATTAAATTTATATGTATGACTAACACAAAAATTTACTGAAGTTATATGATTAACCGATCAGATATTTCTTCCTCATCATTTCTTTTGTAAGTCATACCTTCAATGTAAGGCATTTACTGTAAAATTTTCTTTTGACAAAAAAAATATATTTTGCAAGTGTTGTCTTTCTTTTGCTGTAAAATTGAAATAAAACTAACATTAGATTTACTTTTTCCATAAAAAACAAACTTTTTTTCTGTATTCTTTTTTCTATCGCATTCTCCTTTATCCCTTCGTATTTGTTTTTAAAGATTTTTTTTTTTAATCTAAATGTAGTATTTTTCTAGTTATCCTTATTTTAATATCAGGTGATATATTAGAATTTATTTTTCTGAGTTTTAATAGAATAATTCTGTTTAACCAACAGAAATATTTTTTTGAATAAAAAATATATATTTATGTATTTTTTAATCGAATTATTTCAATATAATTTATTTTGTATCAAAACATAAATTTTCATACAGTAGATAATTATCAAGTTTTTATCTTTAAAGCTATCGTTAGATATTATTTAAAGAAGTTTTTGTGGCTGTAAATAACTTTGATTAAAGTAGAAAACTTTTTGAATCGATCGATAGATCTTTTTTTAAATTAAATTAATATTAATGGTGTATAAGTAAATACTCAGATTAAATTAAATTAAAAAAAAAAAAAAAAGTATTAAGAAGAAAAATTGAATCGAATAAAATAACAGGAGATTGAAATTAATTTTCTCTTCGGAATTAATAATGCCTTTCAATTTAATGAGATGTAAGTTCAGTAAAAACAAAAAAGAAAAAAAAATTAAATCTGTGGACGTTTTCACAAATTGTTTTCACCGTTAATTCTACAACAGTAGAAAGAATTAGCTCGTTACTAGAGGGTATAAACGAATAGAAACATAAAAACAGAAACTGTGACATATTGCGTCTACAGTTTGTAAACTGAACTTAAACCGTAACACACAGAGTTAAACATTTAAAAAGTTCCAATAATTTTTTTTTCTCCGCTCGATGATTATCACATCGATAAATAACGCCGGTCCCGATTCCGTCGTTTATTGAATTACTTAGCGAGCGGAGAACAGTACCTTAGAGTGAAATGCTTAATTTACGAGCTACAGCCCTCACATCAACTTTTGTATTACTAAGTTGGCACCCCTTACCGGGCCCTTAATGTCTTACATTGCGAGAGGGTGAGTTCGACCAGACTTTAGCATATCATGTTGTTACCGTTCTCGTACCTAACTTTGGAACAAACTGAATTACACAAAACAAGTTTTAAACGCTTGTAAAACAGTAATAAATTCGTCAAATGTTTTTTAATGTATCATAAAGAACATTTTAAAATAATATTATTAAGTTTAAATAATACAGCTAAGCACCTAATTTACTCTTAAGTTTTATGAATTTATTATTTAAATTAGTTCTCGTTTAAACAAAAAATAAAGAGGAAAAAACACTTTATAATCTATAATAGGCTAATAAGCCTTACTTATTAATAAATTATTAATTTTTATCTTAAAATTGAGATAGCTTTTTTTACCGACAGTAAATCATTAGGCTGATATAAACGTAGCTGAATTACTGGGTGTTACTACGGATATTATTTTTTATTTACTTATTATCGAGAAAGGAAGTTAAGATTTTAAAGTAAATTTCATTTGAAAGTTATTTAAATTTTTATTTATTTTAATGCTTCTCCCCTGAATTGTTTTTTTAAATAAAATCTAACCTCAGCAAATAAATCATGAAAAAATAAGAGGGTAAACACCCGTAGTCAATTCTGTATTTATTTTATAAGCAAGTAATTTTATATTTTTATTTTTAGTTAATAAATTAACATCCATATACTGTACCTAAATCTATTTTAATTGCAACAGAGTTTCGTCAGAAGAATGTAAAATATACTACCGTTTCCAGTCTCCCCAACATCCTCAATGAATAAATAACAAAACAGGGTCCGTAATAAATATATATTACCTAACATTTTATTCAAATTTAAGTATCACATTTCTTTAAAATCGGTTGTCATTCTTGTTTAAAATAAGGACAAACAGACGATACAAATTAAGATTATAAACTAATGTTCTTAAGTTTTATATGAAATAGATATAATAAAAATAGCGTGTTATTTTATGGACAGCCAATCTCCTTTTCTTTTTTCTAGTTAGCCTCCGGAACCACCATATGGTAGGTGATGAATGAGGATGATATGTATGAATGTAAAAGAAATTTATTCTTGCACAGTCTTAGGACGACTATTGCCGAGATGTGTGGTTATTTGAAACCCAAGCACCAAAGAACCACGATAACCACGATCTGGTATTCAATTCCGTTTAAAAGTAACTGCCTTTACTAGGATTTGAACCTTAGAACTCTCGACTTGACCAATCTCTTTGGCGAAGTGGTAGGGTCTATGACTTTTATCCGGAGATCCTTGGTCCGAATTCAGGTCAGGATATGGCAATTTTTCACATGCTACAAAAAAATGAATTTCATCATCTATCGTCAGTTGTTATACACTGCCAATCAGAAAAAAACGGTATATAGAGGATTTAATCGTCGTTGAGCTTTTTCTCCTTTATGTCTATTATAGATATTCAACATATTTATTTATTGTTCCAGAAGCACAGATTATAGATTTTTAATTGTCAACAAAAAATATTATAAGCAGTCTAGTTATGTTACAAGTTATAGGCGTATGCATAGATATGCTATAACGTATCAGATAACTTCATAATGTAAATTATCCTGTTATTAAAATTATAATTAATTCTAACTGAAGGCTTTATTTTTTCCTGTTAGAGGAAACTTTACCATAATTTAGCTCAATTAGCTGGAACAATAATTTGTAATTATTGCAGATCATAACTTTTAATAGTTTACAGGAGAGATTAAATTTTTTTTAATTTCTTATACGAAGCAAAGAAAGTTTTGTGATTGCGAAAAATTTCGGTTTTCAGATTTCAACGGAAATATCCATTTTCACATTTCCCTGAATCCATTTTGATTAGTTCCGGCGTGACGTCTGTACGTACGTTCGCATAACTCAAAAACGGTTAGCAGTAGAATATTTAAATTTTTGATTTAGGGCTGTTATAACATCTAGTTTTGCACCTTCCCTTTTTATTGCAATCGACTGTACCAAAAGTGTCCAAAAAACCAAAAATTCAAAAACTTTAGTTTTGGACTTTTTCTGCAATAATAAGTCCTCATTGAGAGCTTTTCAACGATATATCATGAGTGGTACTTATTTTCATTGATTCCAGAGTTATAAACAAATAGCATTTTAATTAATGAAGTGTTTGGATCTTACAAGAGGAAGGCACATCGTTCGAATCCCACTTCATATACTTTTTTATAACCTTTTTTTTTAATTTAAATATATCAATTTCTTGATAATTATTAACCTGTGATTGTAAAAAAAGTTTACAATAAATAATTCAATAAAATTAAAATATATGAAAAAAATCAAAAATTATTAGTGAAACAAAATTTTATGTACTTTTCATTTTAATGTCAAGTTAAAAAAAAGTATATGTATATGAAGTAGCACTCGAACCGATGTGTGCATGGTGGTTACGGATCCGACACGATCTCACACCACAACTACTTAAGAGGCGTGAAACAAAATTAATACATAAACTAATTTATAATGCTGATCGGACACCACAAAAAATGTGATACAATGTGGTATCCACCACAATGCAATTGTGTACCTGTCCACTTTATTAAAGAATTGGAGAATTGTATCTCACTTTCAAATAAAGTAAGTTTAATTGAAGTGCAGGAAAAAAATATATACAAGGAAATCATGTGGTGTCCAGTCAGATTTTTTTAAATTTATTAGATTGATGGAAACCTTTTTTATCGTTACGATATTAATTTTTATGTTTTTATCTCTATTTAATTTGGATTAGTAGCCGAACAAATACTAATTTGGATTAGTATTTAATTTGAATTAAATTATACCGAGAATTTCCGGAATAAAAATACAGGGGCTTAGTTCAAAGTTCATATGTGGAGGAATGATTTTTATAACAAATTTTTTATAAACATAATAGTTTTGATTGAAGTTTGATTTATATGACAGCTTTCTTTTATCTTCATTACAGATTAATTCAAACTTTTCTTGCATGAATAGTAATATTCGGTTAATTGTGTAATATTTAAATCGATTGAGACAGGTACACGTGTAACCACTGCAATATTTATAAGAGTGTTCTAATTGTTACAGTTACAGTTGACATGATTGCCACAAGTTATTCCATAAATTACGTAGTTATTCTTAATATTTAAAAGCGCCTTACGGCAGGTTCATTAAGGAAAGTAACAAGTGAAATGGTTTCCTACTGCATTTTTTACCGAGCCGAACATAAATTTGCATACTATCATGCCAGACCCACAGAAATACAGGTGATATTCAATCCTCAAGTGATACCTTCACTGTGTTCACCATAGGAACTGGCTGAATAATAAACAAATAATAAGAAACTCGTACTACTTGTTATGAAAGACTTTATGTGCATCACACTAATGTACCCCTTTCTACGGGAAATAAAGCACTATATACGCTCCCTCCACTCAATAGGGAGATAAATGGATTTTAAAATTAATAAACCTCTTTCAGGTTAGGAATAACTAGACCGGATACTCCATAGTTGAAAGAGTAACTGCTTTATTATTTGTGCTGAGCATCCAGCAAAACCGTAGTAAAACACTGATCAGAACATCATTACCAAAAGTATTTAAAATCCATATTAATAATTTAAAATGTGTGAAATAATACTCCAGTAAACATAAAGAGTGTTCCATGAAGAAACGGAGAAACTTTCAGACATGTTCTGCTGGTGAAAATAATAAAAATTTCTTAAAAACTGTCGCCGAACGGCTTCGACGGCGCTTGGCACTATGTAACCTTGAAATAGCCCTGAGAAGAGCTGTTGTCGTCGATTGGCTTCGACGGCTCGTAATTTATAACCTTGTAGTAGCCTTGAAAAGGGCCGCTTTTTGCGTTAGCTCTGAGAAGAGCTGTTGGGTCCGAAAGCTGGTCTCCGGTGAAGTCGTGGAGTTGTGGCTCATCCATTAAAATCAAACCGAGCTTCCCCTTAACGGCAGTTGGATTCCCACTACAAAGGGGACCAAAGCGGGGCTTTGGTCCCCAAAGCCCCGCAGTGTCGGGTCGGCGTCGGTCGTTTTTCGCCGACGCGGCCGAGGTGGTTCTATCCGAGCAATCTCACGTTGGACCGGTTCCTGTTGCTGAGTTCGCCGGCCAGGGCGATTGAAGCCCGGCGAGCTGGAGCGGGAAGGTAGCTTCCACATCTGCGCATCTGTAGCATCTCCATGGTGGGAGAACTGACGGTCATCTGCACGGCAGGAGTGACGCTGTACTAGCGCGTACGTATACTGTGCTTCAGTAACATCTGAGCTGCTACCGTTGTCCGCCGATATTAAATTAGGCATATATGTGATAACAAAACATAGGTATGGAAATGCCCTGTTTTCCAGTTACGGCTAGCGAAAAATTTCGTCCGGATTTCAGCTCATCTAATAAAAACAAGCCCTATTGTAATTTTTGGGGCCCGAAATAGGATAAAACAAGTTCCAAAACTGTTACTCCAGTAGTGTTTAAATTATCCAACGTAAAACATAAAATTCGGTGTGGTAAAAGAAGTTTTTTTTAAAGTTTGTAGTACAGTAGCTTTGTTAGGTGACTGATAAATCCGAAATCTTTAATAACACAAAACTTGCAGAGAATTTAACTCTGAGAACATTAATGTAAATACAGCCAGTGAAAAGTAATTAGAAACTTTTAAAAATCGGTTTTTTACTGTAGCAAAACTCGTTAACAACTGTGACCCTTCGTACATAACAGACATGACTAGATTTACTATGAAGACCAGTTGTGATTTTAAATTTACGTTTTGTATAATTTAATTTTAATGATATAAATTGAAGAATAATTTTTCCTGAGAATGGTCGAAAGACCGAAAGTACTAAAAAAGAGACTGCGGACGAATTGTAGGTAAGGTTGTATTTCATTTACTTATATATAAACAAAACTCTTTATTAGAATAGCTTAAATCCAGGCGAAATTTTTCGCAAGCCGTAATTCGAAAAAAATCGTTTCCTGACGTATGTTTATACGAACGTTTTTCATTATTTTTACCAGTAGAACATGTTCTGAAGGTTTCTTCGTGGGACATCTATATATATATATATATATATATATATATATATAGTTACCGGTGCTTTCTAAGCTCATTCTACTAGCAAATATAATGAAAAAGGTTCATATAAACATGGGTCCGAAAACGTTTCATTAACGAGTTACGGTAGCGAAATATTTCGCCCTGATTCCTGGGCAAAGAATGAAATAAGACCATACTGAAATTCTAAGAACCAAAATTAAGGAGTAAAATTGTTTGTGTTTTTATCGCGTGTAACTTGAAAAATTAAAACAGGTTCCAGAACCAGATCCTCAATAGTTTTCAAAATATCCGACGTAAAACAGAAAACTTTGTCTTCAAAAAACAAATGTTTTTATATTTGTATTTCAAAAACTATGTTTAATAATTGCGTAATAAACTTTTTAACAAAATTTGTAATTATATATATATATAAATGAATGTGTATGTGTAGATGTGAATGTGTATATATGAATGTGTTTGTCCCATATCCCGATAAAACTTTAGTGAGTTACTGTGCGCACGCCCGCGAAAGTTTCTGAATTAGTTTGGACTCGCTAGGTGGCGCTGAGGTCGAGATATTTCGAAAAATTGTATTTAGGGTCCGATTTGACTCATATTCAGAATCTGTTACATGGAAACAAATACGTCTGCAAAAAAAGGACCAGCTGGATGGCACTGGGGTGGAGATATTTGGAAATATTGCATTTATGGACCGATTTGGCTGATATTCAGAATATACCTTAGTTACGTGAAAAGAAAGATTTTTGCAAAAACTATACGCTCTAGGAGGCACCGGTGTAGAGATATTTACGAAACAAACACATACAAATAGACTTTCTTCTTCCATATAAACGAAAAGGGGAAAAATTTAAAAAGGGATAAAGTGAAAGATTAAATTTTGTTAAGGGTTCCGTAATGTTCAGATTTTTAATGTTTTATCAAACTTTACATTGTGTTCATTTAATATATATATATATAGTTCAAGAAAATTCATTTTGTTACTAACACCGTATGGAAACTTTAAAATATTATCAAGTACAAAAAATGAAGTTAACATACAATTGAAACAAAGTTAAAAAAATATATATATTTGATACATTTAATAAAGTTTAAGATACATTTTCGAAATCTGTTCTACTCCTTTATATTTTATTAAATAATATATATTTTTATAATATATACAAATAAAATAGTGCTATAAAACTATTTTCATGCATTTTTTATTTATATAAATTTAATTTTTTTTAGTATTTTACATTTAAATATTTTGTAAATTATTGTTTTTCTTACATTACCGTCACATCAAATTTAATTAACGTTTACATTAATTGAAGAATACATTAGACAAACGCAGAGAGCATGACAATAAAAATATTTCGCAGTAGGCTATCAAATTATAATTAAGTTCCTTTGCTTCAGTAAATTTCTTACCGAACTATGTATCATTTCGTATTAATTTTAATAATTATATTTATTTTCAATCCTGATTGTAATCAACAAAGTTTCATTAAAAAATAATTATTAACATACGACTGAACAGAATTGTTTTAATTTATTTAAGTATATATACATATATGTATATATACAATTTTTTTAAAGGCAGCATGAAAAAAATAAAATTTGTATTCAATAAGTTAGGTTCTGTGGTTAATCCAGCTCCTTTTATTTTGATATTTCTTTATTAAGTTGCAGGGTGCGCTGCCTGTGGCACTTGCAGGACTCAGGTTCAAAGCCTAAGAAAACAAAAAAAATAGAACTTCTTCGATTAATTTTATTTTAATTATAAAATAAATTAAATTATAATTTAATTTTCTTCGAAAAATTATTTTAAATGGCCTGTAGAAAAATTCGTTCCTAGCCTTCCTTCTGAACTGTACTACCTTACTGACAATGCTCCGTATCATAATATCCTTTCTGAAAAACTTCCAGTGTCATCAAGCAAGAAGTAAGTCATGACTGTTTGGTTACAGAAACATCATATTTCATTTTCCTCTCAAGCGCTTAAACCACAATCCTATGAACTAATTAAGTTGAACAAAAGTAACAGAAAATGATATACCGATCTGATGAATTGTTGGAAAAAAGTGGTCATTAAGTTCTGTGGCTTCCACCACTCCTTCCTGATTTAAATCGAATCGAGATGGTGTGAGGTAAAACGATATGTTGCGAGTCACAACACAACAATTAAGACGTCAGAAGTATAAAAACTGTGTGAAGATATAATGAATTCCATGAGCGACAAACAATGAATACATTACTGTGAAAAGGTTAAAAAAATTGAAGGTGAATTTTGGAGCCAAGAATCGTTGATAGATTCTCCGACAGACTCTTTCATTGTCTCTTTAAGTAGTGAGTGTGATAATAGTGACTGTTATAGTGAATATAGTGATGACAGAGAGGAGAGCGTTCTAGCTGAGGAATGATACAGATAATTCGTTTTCTAGTAAGTAATTAAAGTTACAGTAATAACCATCTATCTCAGTATTTTTCGTGTAATTATTAATAGATAATATTACACATTGCAATATACAGTACAAAACTAGCCGACTGTATTTCACTTCAAAATTGTTGCATTCATTTGTTAAAAGTAGAACAGTTATTTGATAAGGGAGTTTACTAAGACCGAGAAACATGTTTTTTACGTTGGATAGTAAACTTGCCGTTGCTTACCGGCAATTGTAATTTCTCTTTAACCGCTAGAAAAAACATTTTGTATGTATTGGTTGACACAGTACGTAATTATTTCACGTTGTGTGGAAATGATGACGAAATAACCAAAATTATTACTAAAAAACTGGACGAAGTTGAAGATGTTAAAGACATTACCCGAATTCAAAGACGTAAAAAAGGTAAAATTCATTGACATACTTCAGCAGTATTTTATGCAAGAAAAGGCAGTGAAGAAAACTCCCTAGCAAGAATGCCAGTCTTTACCAGACTTGTAGAACATCAGGTTAATGAAAGGGAGACAACAGAACAAATAATAAAATTCTTTCAAGAAATTAAACGAAGTAAGAGACATTAAGGTACATATGTTCAAGAATTTCGTCAGAAGTTCGCCGGTAAGAGTCCGAGGAACTGGACGGCACAGTGAAGTCAACGAACTATGTTTACAGTTCTAAACATGACCTAACCTAAAAAAGTGAAATTAAAATTATAAAAAAAAAAGAATGAAAACATTATATTTCAGTTTAGTTAGATTTGTAGTAAAGTGTAAATGTCACTTTTTTCTCAAAAAGGTGGGTTTACGAATCGTGCCGCTAGGTAGCAATACTTAACGACAACTTTGAATTTACGAATGATCTCGTACAAAACTTGATAATGTACTTGAAATAATCAAATTGAAAATAAAATATACTACAACTTGTTTTAATAGTAAATGTTCTTATGTAAATGAAAGTACTGAAGATGAAACAAATTTTTTTTTAATTTCCATCACTTCATTAAAAAAAATATAAGTATTAGTTTACGAGAGATTATAGCTGCTAATAAGACAGAAAAAATTCAAACAGCAGGAAAGTGTTGCAAATGTGGCAACAAAAATTTGTTACATAAAATAGAAATAAATTCGATCGGTAAAATTTTTATTTTACAATTAGAACTATATGAACTAATTGATAGAGAAGTAAATAGTCTGTTACATAAAATTGGTTGTTGCATTAACCACTTAATAATGTAATCATAATTCTTTAGTTTATCTATCGACAGACTTAGGTCTGACGGATGATCATGTAATTTTTAAATTGTAAATAAATAAAATAAATAAATAAAAAACTTTCATTTACTAATAATGTAAAACGTGTGTCCACGGATAAAAAATCGAGGGTTACACTTCAAATAGTACATCAGGGCAATATTACATACGGATCTTCGATTCGTGAAGGTCATTCATTACACTAGTTTTATTAAAAAAGGAATAATACGGTATGAATTAAATGATATGAGTATCAACAATAAAAATTGGCCGAGAAATTCAAAAAAATATATATTTGTTCTTCTAGAGAGGCAATAAATTTTAATAAATCCACAAAATAACAATCAGTAATTCATAAAAAAAAAAGAAGAATAATCTAACAAAATACAGTGATATCCAAGAAAATTACAATGAAATTCTAACTTGTACGGTGAGTCTCCCAGATATCGTTTCTTCTGCTCATAAATCAAAAATTTCCGTAATATAAATAAAACTGTTTTTTTTAAAGAATGATACTGATATCAGAACAGGTAAGCCACTGCATTTCTATTATCAAAATCTGTTATTAATTTAGAATTTTGTTTAAAAAAAATACATGTTAAATACATGTAATAGACAATAGATATACAATAATACATAACAAATAATGTTTTAGCGTTCCAAATGATAAGCAAAAATTAAAAAAAATTGTTAGAAAACTCTTACCAGTCCAATTTCATTTATTAAACAACGAATAATCATAAAAATTGCATTATTTCTGTAAATGTGATATGTACTACATATAAATGAAATCGGGCCGATAAGAGTTTTATAATTTTTTTTTTTTTTTATTGCATGGAACGCTTAAACATTGTTTATTATCTACTTATTGTATATTTATTGTCTATTCGTTTCTTTAAGACGCTTCAAAGTAAAACAATACAGTTTTATTTCGTTTTTAAAGCAATCAATTTCATCACTTCACGAGAATTTGTTATCTAACAAAACAGTCAGTACTTCGATTTATGTACAACAGAAATATTCGTTATAGTGCAAATTCTATCCATGTGAGATAAGTAATGTTAAATCTATCAAATAAGTACAAGATAAAGGTTTTATCTACATTTAATATTTATTCATATTTAACGGTTTGTATCCATAATTATTTAATATAGATAGCTTTTATCCATTTTTAATAGTCCGTTATAATCAATCCAATGATAAATTTTTTGAACTGTTTACGTAAAATTTTCAAGTCCTTTTAAATATTTCTCTAGATTATAGTCTTGTCATCTTCAAAGAGAATAAAAATGAACGGTTCAAAATTCCGATTACTTATAATAGCATTAATAAATAACGATAAAAATATAATTATCACCATTTTCAAAAGATGATGTGCTAAAAGTAATAGTTTATTGTTTTAAAATGGACACTGATTTGTGACTTGAAGAATAATGAAAGTTACATATATATATATATATATATATATATATACACACATACTCTCGTAGATAGACGAATGTATACTAGAAGGTTGTTTATTGAGCTCCATTAGCACCTAGTAACGCATCAAAGTAATGAGGCTTAGACTATGATGTTATGCCGGCTGCCGACAAATACCTTCACACTGCTCTACCTTCCTACGTACGTTTATATATACCTACGCATAGACCTATATATATATATGTATGTATATAATTCATAGGATACATGTGTAATTATCCCGTACACAGAAGCTAAAGGCACCTAGGATTTATCATTGACTACTGACACGTTGCATGTATACTAACTATTTCTATTATGTACAATAATATTGCACTATAAGCTATAAACATATCTCTGTTTATAGCATAATGTATTGTGTTTAGTTACAACCTCTAATTACTAGTTATGTCGTGGTGAAAATGAGAATTCCTTTCGCATCTCTAAACCGGTTATTATTTAATATAAAAAATCGTTTTTAAATCATAACTCATAATTTTTTTTGGTTTTAGAATTATTTTGACTAAATAATCTATATTATTATATAAAGAGGAAATGAGTTTTTGTTTTTTTGGGATGTAAAAAAAACTACTCGATCAATCGCGAAGAAACATAGGCAAAAGTTTGGTTGCTAGTAGTTTTTGTTTATCTCGAAAAAACAAAAACCCTCATTCTCTTTACATAATAGTATTCATACATACGTATGTAACAGTGATGATTTTCCGGTAATCACTGTGCTTCGAGCCCCGGGAGGCCTCGAGGAACCCCTGTGTTGGCTCCGGGATTCTCCTGGGCTGACCTGAACCCCGAGGGTCCAGATTCTGGCTAGATGGGCCGGCTAGTTATTTAATAAACCTTGTACTCAGATCAGCACCTAATTGTACACAGCATAGGTTATGTCAGGATTACGTACGGCTTACAATAGCTTTTTCTTAGAAGAATAAAAAAAAAAGGTTTAATGTAAAACGTGAAAAACTTTAATGATAATAGCACCATAAAATATAAAAATAATAAATGAAAATGTCTCCTAATTTTTTGTTAATATTGCTTAATAGGACCATATGGTCCCAATCCAGAAGTGTTCCGAATATTCGGATTCCATTGTATATTATACGAAACAAACGGTAAACTGATACCCCATTTTTTTAATTTGAATACTTATTAAATTCCATTTAAATATATTCGTACTGGTAAGAAAATCAAACGGAATGTAAAAATTATTTTTTTCGTATTTTTAATGTTGTAAATTTATTTGTTTAATTATTATATTTAAATTTACTTTTTTTTTATTTAATTTATTAATTTTCATTATATTATTTTAATTTTTAATTGTTGTAAAGAATGATGGTAACTTTTGTTCTCTTCAAAATTCCAACGATTTTCTATAACATTTTGATCTGTTTTGTTTTAAATTAAAATAAGATTTCTGGAACTTTTATTCTGGGCTGACCGATTTAACTGTATGTAGAGTGTACTCGTTATTATTAATTATTTCGTCAAATTACAGTTATAGTAATTTAATTTTCTTATGACCAGAATATTAAATAAAAATAAATAAATTTTTAGTTTTCTCATTTAGTTTATGTTTTGTATATTATTGTGCAAAAAATTATTTCAAATATAGTAACGCAAAGTTCTTACCCAGAACTGCGTAAATTTTTTTCTAGTTTTGTGCCGTAAGGAGATACTTAAAAAAAATTAGCAAAATAAAATTGATTTAAATGAATTGTAAGTAATCTGCGAAAATAAAATTTATTCTAACGCTCCCCCAAGTTTTAAAAAATTTATTTTTGTCAGGACTGTACTTGGTCTTACAAAGATAAACTTGATATCCAGGTACTATCTTCTAGAGAAAGAATGTATTAAATTTCAGCAAAAAAATTTGAAAAAAGCCCACCGGGCTTTTTTCAACCGGTGGTTAACTAATCGTCGCAATTCAGTTATTTAATAGCTGATTTTGGAAGTCGAAGGTTGAGGTTCAAATCTTAGTAAAAGTTAGTTACTTTTATACGGATTTGAATACTAGACAGTGGATGCCGGTGTACTTAAGTGGTTGGGGTTCAATTAACCATACACCTCAGGAGTCGGCCTGAGTCTTTACAACACTACACCTCATTTACATGTCGTACGTATCATTCTCATCTCATTGGGTCGTGGGGGGATTGCTTATTTTTCACTACTGAAGAAAAAAAATGGTAAAAGGGGTAGGAGGTTTCGACCGAAATAAAATTTCAAATCTTTACTGATGCACTTCAGCAAAAAGGTTTTCTTACAAAAGCTGAAAGTCTTGTTTTTTACCAAGATCACAAATTATCAAAAACTTTTATTTAATATTCACCCCTTCCTAAAAAATTACTTCATATATTTTTGTTTCTTTAGTTATATTTTTTACATCAATATGCCTTCAAATCGTTATAAAACGTTTTGCCCATCCCACTCCATCTCTGTGGTAACAAAAAAATATTTTTTGAATATTTTAAAATTTAAACTCATCTTGCATGTTTTCCCTTGCATTTAAAATGTAAAAAATGTAATTTTCTGATAGCCCTTACTCTTTAGTATCTCTTGAAAAAAATTAACCAAAAATTTTCGCCCAGTCTTAGAAAATTACAACTTAGTTTATTTAGAATTGTGGGTGTAGTTTTGTATTTTTTAAATGATTACTTCCCCACATAAGGTTCGAAGCTTGGCCATGAGATTATTTGTAGAGATTATAATGGAAATTTTGTAGCGTATGAAAAATGCCTTGCCTGATCGGGATTCGTACTCGATACCTCCGGATGAAAAATGTCGAGACGCTATCACTCCGCTACATAGATTTTTTAAACAATTTTAAAAAGTTTTTTAAAATTTATTATCACCACTTAGGGATTTTGTACTTAAAAATTAATTTTACCTTACTGGTTCCCCTTGAGTATCGGATCTTCCAAAATTAATTTTTTTTCACAATTTCAAATTTGTAAAGCTCAAATCATATTTTTTTAAACAATAAAGTCACTAAAATAACTTAATACCCCGCCCGTAAACGAAAGCTCCAAAATTGAAAAACTTTTTAAAATTTACTTGACCGGCGTAATCGGGAAAGTTATCTAGTTCATTGCCGGCTATGTAGTTGTAATTATAATTATATTTTATAATTTAATATATTACATTTCGTAATAGTATTATTAGTAATTACAGTATAATTACTTATTTCAAGAAAAGTAAAGATAGTTTTGTTAATCCGATTTTTATACTTATATATTTACATGTACATATGTACATGTATTTGTGTGTTTATTACTAATCTCCTTTATTATATAAGCTTTATATAACGGGTAATAGAAAAAGTATACCTTATGACTAATAATATATATGTGAATATAACGTACTAATAGTGTAAAGAATTTAGATTTAAATTTTAAGGCATCTTTTTTAACGAAAATTTGTTTTTATTTCTTTTTATGAAATTGTTATTACTTGTTATTTCAGGAAGAAAATAAACCGGAAACCCCGATTTTTCATAAGGGTTGTGATATTATTTTATGAAAAGTTAAAAAAATCGTTATTAACTTCATTAAGTTAATTATTTTTGTCTTCTTTTTATTTAGTTCAGCAGAAGAATAAGTAGAGATGATATTCAATTTTTTTTTAACGGTTATACGTATAAATAAAAACCTTTCAGGACTTATGTTTATGTTAATGTATACAGAATAGCCGTAAGTAGTTTGCACGTATCGATGAGCATTAATGTGATGGACGGGGGGGATGATGTATTCAGGTGGAATAGGGGGGTCAAGAGAAAGTTGATCCCCTGATTTACAGGGGTCTGTCCGTCCCCCGGGTATTATCGCTTCCTATTATCCCCGATATTGTTTCAAATCACGCACGCCTCAGCTCTCGGCCTCGGATCTCTTTTGCAATTTTATTACATTCCCGGCTCGAGTTCCCAGTTGGCTCCTGCTACTAAGTTATGAGATTCCTCCGTGTTTTCGCATATCGAAAACAAATCTGCTTGACCACATGGTGCCAGTCGGAAGGGCTACCGTCCGTCCTCGCCGCCCCAATATCCCGCATGTCATTTACTTCCCTCCCGGCCGAAGCGGACCGCAAAAATCATAAATTCTTATTACAAGACACTGTAATACCTCATATAACCCATTTCTTTTCGAGCGTTTCACTCTTCACTTCGATGTAATATTGTGAATATCCCAAACAAATGCTGCTAACTTTATAATAGCAATACTAATACAAAAAAATTCATTCTATAACCGCATTTGATTCCAGAATAAAAAGAAATATATATATGTTCACACAATATTCATAACTATAGTTTGGGAAAAATACTCTTTACAGTTTTATTTTTATTACAAAAATGGATTTTCTGTAGTAGTTTAGTCGTTAAAAAATCCAATCGGATTATTATTTACATCTATAAACATCAAAATAAATTAGATTTTTTTTTTGTTAGTCCATTGCCTCATAAATTTGGTTTTGTTTTGCTTTTGTAAAAATTTGGGTCGATAACAATTTAGCATTATCAAGTACATGACCTGTAATACTGTAAAATAATAAATAAAAACCCGTGTAAGTTAAAATAACGACCGATTCGTGGCCTGTATTAAAAAAATTCAAATAAATAAACCAATAAAATAACCACCCATAACATCATTTACTTACAAAATTAAATAGTGCTTTACGAATAGTTGCAACTAGTTTGTTGCTTTACATTATCTTCCCCTGTTTTTTTCTGGCTGTAATGCACTGCTCGAAATACAAAACGCTAGTCGTAGTTGTTTTCATTGAGAGTAATGATATTCACTGGACAAACAATTTCTGTGATTTAAGTACCACATCTGAATATCAACTAAATTTCAGTATTTGAAATACTGATGTAATTGTATAGTTAGTTCAACGAAGAAGATAAAATGGAAATGACTTCACTCCTTAAATTCCCTATTAAGTCTGGCATTGAGTGCTTGGTATTCTTGCGAATGACTATATCATTAGGGAGTGGTTTGTAACCAAAGTTTTCGTTAATTTTTTTCAGAGCTGCGCCCACAAAAATCAATTGTGGGCAAAAAATATTTACTCAAAATCAATTTGTGCAAAATATTTTATTGTTTAGGTTCAATTTTCTTGACATAACAGTTGTAAACATCTTACTGACAAGACGTTTTTCTTTTAACGTTGAGTTATTTTAACTGTTGAAAATCAATTGTTATGAACACAATAATTTAAAATTTTATTTTTATTCTAATTCCCATTTATAAAAAATTATATGCACAACTATAAAATTCATAAGTAATCAGTAATCCCTGATGAAAATTAAACGTGATTTATTGTTCGAGGAACTTGTTAAGTTAGAAAACATTATCACTAAATTTAATATCGACTACGACACGCTTATTAATTCTATTCTTTTTACAAGTAAACGTTTTTTTACACGTAAGTATTATGTCCCTTAATCAATTAAACGATATTCTAAAATCGATAATTTATAAAATACCCAAAGGATTACGATTACCAATTGTAGTTCGATGTTCCTGTCGTTATTTCTGATGCACGGTTTACACACACAACGTAATTTAAAATATTTATCGTTTCACTTAAGTACAATACTTTTTCATTTATTTAATTCAATGATTCTAACTAAAGGGGGCAAGCGTTCCGTATTTAATTCGCGTGGATGTGGCGGTGCTAGCGACGAAAATCGGCACTAATTAAACTAATGTAATTTCACAACTTACATAAAACAAATTTCACTTATACGATCGGCAGACTGATGTAGCCGTGAGGCTTAACGCACCAGATATCGAGTCGACCGAGCGATCGAGTTCGAGGCCCAGCCAGACCGAGTTTCTTTTTTACTCTTTAAATATTACTCGTTTATTTAATTCTACCGTTCACTTGTGACGTAACAACATAGCAGATGACTACAATAGCATTTTTTGGGGTGCGGATGCGATTTTGCAAAAAGTTTTTAGTAAATATTGTTATTTTTTAATTGTTAACAAATGTGGCTAAAAAAAATATAACCTTAATTAGGGAAAATCTCGAGATACTGAGGATGACCTTGCTCTACAGCCTCACCTTCTTGACTTTTTTAGTTGAAAATTTAATGGCATCAATGCCCCATATATAGAAGTAATCTGACTAAGTTTGATCAAAATCAGTCCAGTAGTTCTGGAAATATAAGATGATTTAGAGGCCTACACCGAACACACACACACACGTACATGTAAACATTAACATCCGGAAAATTTCCATTAGGTTTTTTTGAGTTCCTTAGATGTCAAAACGTCAAGATCCGGTGAAAACCGCATATGCCCAAATTGGACCGATTACAATACTTTCCCATCTGATGCTATAGCGTTATTTAGACGGGAAAGTAACAAAAGTGTGATTAAAGTCTATATTAATTATTTAAAATATAAAAATATTAAATAATTTTTAAGGTAAATATAATAAGTAAATGATGATATTAAACATTAAAAGTATTTCACAATTTTAAAGTGTATTTATAGATTCATTGACAGAAGATATTGTTTCTAAAAAAAATATTTTAATTGTACTTTAAACAAATTAATGGGGAGCTTTTTTAAAAGAGTTCGATAATTTATTAAAAATGGCAAAGAAAGCATGTAAGGTCCTATCTCTTAGGCCGAAATAACTTGTTGAGTTAACAGCTCTCTTGTCTGTTTTAGTAAAAGTGAATATTATTATTTTTTTAGTTGGTGATCATTGCTTTTATTAAATTTTGCATACCCATAAATATAGACACAAAGTAAGATGAAATTTTTATTTACTAAATATTGATTTACATGAATCATATTTACGCCAAACAATGATCTGAAAGTCCATTTTTGTAACTTAAATGGTCGTTTTTACTTTTTTAGGTAGCCCCGTGTGATTACGTTATACTTCGTGAATAATATTCACTGAATATACGTAACTATAATAAATATTTGATAATGAAGCCAAATATTCTGTTTTATTAAAACGCTTCAAAACAAAACAGTACGATTTTGTTTCAAACGAAATCAATTTGATCATTCTAGAGAACTTTTCATCTAATAAAACACCCAGAAAGTTTGCTTTACGATTAACAGAAATACTATATTTTTCATTAATAGAAATTCTATCAACGCGATCTGCAAACCCGAGAAATATTATCCTTGAACATTATACTTGCCTAAGTTACAGTAAGTTCAGCCTCTATGCCTAGGGTGTTCGGGCCTACTCACGCGCAAGAGTGGGTAGTTCGGAGCTCTCCGATGATGGCATGGGGGACCCTCAAGGTGTGCATGGGGGGACGCTTAACTGTGAAGGGCAAACGAAATGTGTGTCTTGATCAGGTACAATAGGGACTGGAAGGGTGCTCTTCTGCGGAGAAAAATTCTGATCACCGGAAGAGGTGATTAGTATGTTTTCGAGGAGGCACGAGAAACCCTGATGGGATGTCCGAGTTCGGACGAGCTAGAGAGGGCAGACTGCGCTGCCATGAAACCCTGAGGCGACTGTGTTAAGCTTTTTAGCGTGGGCTGGTCGTCTTAGGTAGTTTAAAAAAACAAAAAAAAAAAAAAAAAGTTACAGTAAGTTAAAGTCCTACCAGTGAACACGTCGGCATGAGACTAAACAAAATCAACCAGTAAACTATATAATGGACGTGTTAAAAAACCAGAATTTTTCTGTTCTATTTCTGTCTTTATATAACAATTATACAGTTTATTTCTCATAAATATTTACGAAAATAAGTCCGTGAACAAAAAAAATTATGAAAGTACCCAGCAACGAATTTTGTTATATAATTACACTAAAAAAACATTAAGGGAGTTTAGAAATAATTAAAGCTAAAACCAAACCTACCCGACACCTGAAGAAGGGTTAATGGAAGCGCACACACACATGTATATATATATATATATATATATATTTGTGTGTGTGTGGTCTACGTATTTGTGTTTAAAACTACGGTATTCGTGTACCATAACTACAGAATAGCGGCATTGATTTTCATGAAATATGTATCAATTTGTCTCAATTCGGTGAACACCACTCGGTAAATAAATAAAACAGTTTAAAAAATAAATCAAATAAGTGAACGATAGAAATTTTTTTTCCAAATTGTAAAACTGAAATATTTAAAAACTTTATTGGAATAACGAATAAAAATACTGAAAAAAAAATCTTAAAGGATTTAAACAAAAAAAAACAAAAAAAAAAAAAATATATATATATATAATTTGCGTGTGGGTATGTACAAGTGTTTGTGTTTTTTCTTGTGCGTGTTTGTGTGTGTGTTGTGTATACAGGTGTCCAAAAGAAATTGTGCTTCAATGTTTACAATTAACTTATTATATTCAGATGACACTGATATAAAGAATTATATCACTTACTACAATACATTTTTAGTTATAGAAGATGACAACATGGCCACCATTTATCTCCAAACATGCCTAAACATGTTTAAAAATACATGCGAAAGCACCAAGAGGGATTTTACTTACAAATTCATTTATGTTATTTTTTAATTCATCCAGGATATGAGGATTGTTCTTCTAAAAAATTCCTTTTACTGTTCCCTGTAAATAAAGACCTGTAGGTCTAAGATCTGGAGCTTTCGATAGCTAGACATGCTTTAAAATTACCTTATCACTGAAAATTTCACGCAGTAATTTAGCGAAACATTAGCGGTGTGCTCCAGTAAGGTGTGTTCCAGAAGTAATTTCTCCTTCATTTAGTCGACCGATGAAATATCTGGGATCTGTTCTTTCTGTTAACATTGTCCGGTAAATGAAACCACGTTTCATCTGAAAAAAGATGTTACATCGAGAATGTCTTCTGTTTCATTTATAAAATCCAAACACCACTGCTAACTTTAAAAGCATATTAAAATTTATTGAAAAAACTTACTTCGGTTGAGATCTCAGTCATAGCAAAACACATTACGTTTTGACTCTCGTAGTTCATTGGTACCGAATTTGGTCATCAGCGCTGTTACTAGTGTTGTTAAAAATATATACATTTACTGGTGCGGAACGTCCTCGCTGTGTGTCTTTGTTTCACAATTTTCAATCAGCAACTGCAGTTCAACGTAATTTTCGTAGAGAATATGATATACAATTTACTCTCTGCACTAAATCTTCGTCGAGATAAATTGTTCATCTTCCGGATAGAACGGTCAGTTCTTCTTCCAGGAGACAACCGTAAATGGTATCGTATATCTGGACATGCTTCAAAATTTTCTATTTCCTCAGTTAGATGATGATAATCGAGATAGTTGCTATTACTCTCAAACGAGGCACCATTTCACTACCGCCTAGAAGTCCGTGATTTTCTTGATACCCGATTCCCAGGTCAGTGGATTGTCCGTAAAGGTCCAGTTGCATGGCTACATTACTCCCCAGATTTGACCTCGCTAGATTTTTTCTTATGGCGTTGTGGGGTTTCATTAATGATCCCGTTTATGTACCACCTTTACCTACTGATCTTGTTGAGGAAAAAACTTCGAATTATTGCCGCAGCTGCAGAGGTAATGCCAGATTTACTGGCTACAATCTGAAATGAAATTGGTTTCAGATAGAATGTATGTAGCATTACAAATGGAAGCCATATCAAACCAAAGTGAATGTTACGTGGCAAACTGGATGTATTTTTCTATGAAATAAGACCTCAACCGAATCTGTAAGCGAACTCAATTAATTTTTATATGCTTTTAAAATTGTGAAGTACTTTTTTTAATTACTCCGTACATAGATATAGGCTGTGTTTTAAATTTAAAGATAATATTATATGAAAATATTGTTTAAAATAAATTAAAATTAAATTGCAAGAAATTCGTTTATAAAATCGTTCAAATCTGTATTCAAAATCAAGAAGAAAGAACTTATTATACTTCTTTTTTTTTTTTTAATGTATTGTATATAAATAAATTCGCATTGAAAAAACTTATATTTTTGAGTAAGGTCGACTTATCCTAATCAGAGGTACTAAGATCATTGCGATCTGAAATTCTTGAATAATACTAATTAGTACTTGCGAAGTCCTTGTAACTGTTTCGTCTCAGAAATCATGGTCTTCATTTTCAAATTTTATATTCCCTTCAACTTTTAATTGATATAAATCTTTCCATTACCAAATTAATTGAACTATGTTATCTTAACAAATTTAGTACCCGTATTTCGTCTTTAAACGAGAGCGAGCGAAAAGTTATCTACATTTTCGCCATAATACAGCTTCAAGGTTATCATACTGCCTTCTGCGCATGTGTGCTTACAGTTGATACAAATGCTCTTACGTGCGAAATGTGATTCCGATTTCCTTTCGGCTATTACACTGTAAACATGACCGCTCCGATAGCAATTTTCACCAAGGAGAAACAACTATTAATGATCTGATTTCTCTGGTCAGATGGTGTGAAAGGGACTGAAATTCATCGTAGACTTTTATCACATAAAAGTGGTTTTTTTTCGTGGATTAAGAGTGGCCAGATGAGTGTGACGCACGAAAAGAGAACAGGACACCCGTAAACCTCCACTACAGAAGGAAAGATTCATTAAGCTCGGGAAATGATTCCGGCGAATAGGCGAGTTACCATCTATGAGGTAACATCTTTAATAAATATCAGTTATGGCTCTACCCATCAAACCATCCACGACAAGCTCGATTACCATCGATTCCGTAAAGTCTGTACGCGATGAGTAGCAAGACAGCCGGTTAGCACATGGCTCGCCACACCTTCAAACCAATAACAAGTTGAATATTGAGGCGCTGGAACACCCTCCCTACAGCCGAGATCTGTTTGGGCCACTCAAGGTTGTTAATTTTCCACAAAACTTAGACGTGTAGGAAGCGGTGCAAAAAAGGCTTCGCGACTAGACGAAAACCTTCTTCTTGAACGGAATACGCAAGCTTGTGAACTAAGTACATCGACAAGGGAGATGAACAGATAGAAAAATGATGTACATGTCGAATCCCTACCTTTGTGTAAATAAATTATAGAAAGAAAAGTGTAGATAATTTTTGACTCGCCCTCCTCGATTCTGCAACAAATTTCACTCTCCCCAGTTTGTATTAACATTTAATTTCGATTTCTGTCAATTCGCTTATTTTTAATACCATTCTGTAACATCACATCTGAAACACCTCTATCTTCTTTTCTGACCATTTTTTACTTCCGTAAACCGTTACACTGCCAAAAATATTTTTAAGAATTTCTTTTTAATTTCTAGTTCTATAGTCGATTATAGCCGATTTATTTTTTCTGGAAGATGCTTTCCTACTTGTTTCAGCCTGCTTTTGGTTATGACGTTGATTCGTTGTAATTTTATTAACTAAAAAATAAATTTTCATAACTTCTGGTAAATTGTTTTTCTTTCTTAACATTTAATTCCTCTTTGTTTTCCCTTTTTCTCATTTTATTGCTTTTGATTTTATAATATTTATTTTTACTTCCTTGTACTTCGTACAAGGTATGTGTGTCTGTATATACGTACGTACATACCCATAACTCAAAAACTATTAGCTGTATAATGTTGAAATTTTGAATTTAGGACTGTTGTAACATCTAGTTGTGCACCTCCACTTTTGATTGTAATCGACTGGACAAAAATGTCCAAAAAAAGCCCAAAATCTAAACAATTTGGATTTTGGACTTTTTTAATTGCAGTAATAAGGCCTCATTGAGAGCTTTTCAACGATACATCATAAGTGGTACTTGTTTTCATTAGTTCCAGAGTTATAGCCCAATAAAATTTTAATTAATGAAATATTTGGATCTTGCAAGAAGAAGGCACATCGGCGAGAATTCCTTCATTACCTATTTTTTTTTAACTTTTTTTAATTTAAATATATTAATTTATTAATAATTATTTAGCTGTGATTGTAAAAATATTTTATAATTCAATAAAATCAAAAAAATTAATAAAATATATATGTAATTTTAATAGGAGTTCACGGAAGTCATGTGATGACCACATCAGATTTTTAAATTAAGTTTCTTTCTTTTCAATAAATCTACACTATTTAGTATTTGTTACTAATCCTGATTAATTTCTGCTACAACAATGTCATGAGGGAATATTTATTTTTTCTCCTCGTATAGTTATTATTACTCAAATTGCTCCTTTAATTTTTGTGTTACGTCTTCTATATATAAGCTGAAAAGCAACTAACACAAACTAAATAGTCTTCAAGGATGTTCTTATCTTACTACAACCTAAATCAGGAATTTCTTTATCTTATCTGCTACTCTCATCACTGTCACCTGTTTTATGTTAGATTATTAAAAAAATGTTCTTTCAATACATTTAAATCTAAATTTTCTTGCAGTTATATGTATTCTATTCTATAGCACTATTCTAATTAATCCTGTCTGATAATATTTGTGAGAGGGCCATAGTGGCCTTCCTTGTGCCCAAACGTTTTTGTCTGTAAAATTACTGTTATTTCGTGATATAACAGGTGATATTTAAGTATGGAAACAGCTTTATACTGCATATCTGAGAGGTATTTGGAGGCAGAAAGAGATCAGGTTCTACATATTAAAAGAAAATCTGCATTACAATGGAATTTTTATTTTTGTCCCCCATTTCGGATCCGCCATATTAAATCAAACTTATTTTTTTTTTAAATAGGAAGGTGGACATATAACACATGATTTCGATTTAAAACTTTACAAGAAAAACAATTGTGAAACCCTTTTTTCTGTTAATACCTTCATTATCGAGTTACAAGCATTCAAAGCTGCAATGACGGAAAAATCGTGTTAACAATAATACGAGATAAAACGCGCTGCATGAACAATTTTATTACATTTTACATTCATAATGTATACAATAAAAAACTTTAAACAGTGATAAAATATTGATAATAATAAACAATAACTAATAATTAACAAACACAATAAATTAACCGGCTTTATCAACTGATATTTTTCTAAATATAAATTAATTTCCAGTGTTAATATCAGCTAATATTTCGTACATGAAATCTTATCGTAAATGAAATAATCAACCTGAAATTCTTACTAAAAAATCTCATGTGGACACCACATGACTTCCTTGTACGTCTGTTAAATTACATACACACATTTTTGCTGCACTTCATTTAAATTTATTTCATTTGAAAGTGAGATACGATCCTCCAATTCTTTAATAAAAGTAGACAATTACACAATTGCTAAAATATTACTTTTGTTAATGTCAAATATTGTACAATTATTAATTCAACAATTTTACTTGAAATATTAGGTTAGAGTAAAATTCCCATTATTACTCTTTAAATATAAGTCTTTTATATACCTAATACTATGTTTTTTAAATTATTATGATGTAACCATCAACAAAATGAAAACAAAATCGAAACAGGAGAAGGTTACTAAATTCTATAGCGATATTTATTATCAATAGACTGAAGCAAATTCATAAATAAAATAATCAGATATTTCACCAAATTTGATGCGGACATCACAAATATGACTTCCTTGTACGCCTTTTAAAAAACTTTTTTTACAATCAGAGGTTAATAATTTATTAATAAATCAATACATTTAAATTAAAAGAAAAGGTAAAAAAAGACAGAAATGAAGTCGCATTCGAACCGATGCGCCTCCCCTTTTTAAGAACCAAATATTTCAATTAAAATTAATTGAATAATTTTAATTAAATTTAATTAAAATTTTATTTGACTATAACTCTGGAACAAATGAAAATAAGTACCACTTATGATATATTGTTGAAAAGCTCTCAATGAGGGCTTATTATTGCAGTTAAGAAAAATTCCAAAATCCATTTTTTTTTTATTTTAGGCTTTTTTGGACAGTTTTGGTCCAGTCGATTGCAATCAAAAGGGGAGGTACACAACTAGATGTTACAACAGTCCTAAATCCAAGATTTCAACATTCTACAGCTAATCGTATTTGATTTATTCGAGATGCATACGTACGTACATTCGTCTCGCCAAAACTAGTCAAAATGGATTCAGGGATGGTCAAAATGGATATTTTCGTTAAAATCTGAAAAACGAAATTTTTCCTATTCACAATACTTCCTTTATTTCGTACAGTGAAGTAAAAATGTATTACAAATTTAGTTCACTAAATCGGCTATTAATTTACAATAATGCAGTTTGTATAACGTTGAAACAATGCAACTTATTAACTCCTCATTTCACATGGCCATTTAACAAAAATGTCATTAAATCGGTAAATATAATCGAATTAGAAAAATTTGCGTCTACGTCTAATTTTTGCATTATAATATCATAATACTCATCTCGACGGTCAAAATCATCTTCAGAAAGTTCTTGTACCAGATGTAACTTATAAGGATAAAATTTATTTATTTTAAGAATCTTTTGAACTGAAAAATAACTGATGTCATGTTGGCCAACAGCTTTCTGAATTGATGAATGAGGTTCTTCAACAAAGGTCTTCAGTACATCTAATGACTGCATCAGTTGTGACAGTTCTCGGTCTACTGGTGCGAGTACCGGTGAGTTTCTTTGCAGCACCGGTTTCTTCCAATCGCTGTACCGTCTTGATCACAGTCGATTTACTTATTGATTCTCTGCTTGGAAATCTATTATTAAAAAAATATTTTTCTGCACGCCGGAAGGCGGTGGTAGATTTTACCGGTGCTAAGTAGTGGATAAAAAAGATTTCCACCTTAAAGTTAAGAAAAACTTCAAATTTACCCAATACGACAATGGTTGCATGTGAAAAAAGTTTCATACGTTTAGCATACGACAAGCCCCATCTTCTTACAATTCCAGCAATATTTTGGTCATCCCTTGCCGTAAGGGTTGGTCATATCAAAAGTTTTTTCAGAAAGAATTTTTAGGTAATGTTTAGAGGACTAACGACCACTTTAAACCGATTCGATACCGTGCTTATTAAGGGAGGTATGATTTTTTTGTCTTCAACAGCCCATTTTTTCCACCTCCTGGACCAATGGTAGGTGATACAAAAAGACTTTACGTAGATAAGTTTTAGGCCCTTATTCAATGAATAGTAAGAACTTTAAATGAATTCAATATTTTACCTAATAATAAAGTTATAACTATATTTTGTTTTTTCGAAAAAGCCCCCCTCCCCATTTCCTCCAATGGTTTACTTCCAATGGTTCGATTTTGCCCATTAACGAACTCGACCGATATTTTGGGTCTTTATATTTTATGTATCAGTTATATTAAGTAACTGGCGCAAAATTAGGGCAGTTATCGTGTCCACAAGAAAGTGAAATATATATATATATAACTGCATATAAACTTTTAAACTGATGGTGGTGTTGTAGTCTGAGGGATGTGAAACGTAAAGATATGTCGAAATTTTCTGGAAATTGAATCATGGTACCCATTACAATAGGTAGCTTTCTTATGAAATCTACCGAATAAATCACATACATATTGTAAAGGCCGAACTCTGTCACCATGCCCGTACATCATCAACAGAGTTATTCTTTCGGTTTCAGTTAAAGAAGGCGTTGTTATTTGAAGACTTAATATTTATTTTAATAAAATTAAGTAAATATCTAACTAAATAAACTAACTATTACGAATTAATAAACGAAATACCTAACTAAATAAATGAACGAGGAAACTAATAATAAAGGTTTCAAGAAAAAATAATTTTCTTTTCGTCATTGCAAATTTGAATGGTTATAACTCGATAACAAATGCATTAATAGAAAAACGGGTTTCACCATTGTTTTACTTGTAAAATTTTAAATCGAAATCAAGTGTCATATGTCCACCTTCCTATTTAAAGAAATTAAAATTGATTTAATATTGTGAATCTCTAACCTACACTAAATAAAATCAACAAAATAATATTGATTCCAGTTTCTTATTAAATATTTTTACTTATGGATACTTTTTTTATTTTATTTTCTACAGTTGATTTAATTATCATATCGCTGTTTCATTAAATTAATGTAATTCAGAGTCTGATTTGTAATAAACTCAATAAGTGAAAAATTCTTGAAAGGGGATTTTCATTAAATAAAATTTATTGGAATGTTTTTCCATCCATTATATAACTTTATTAGTTTTATTTAATTTTCAGTTATTCCAGATATCATTTATTATGAAAATATTATAGAATTAATACAAAATAAATAATCGGTATATGTCATGTATTAATTTTAGAAGTTGTAGTTTTCTATTTAAGTTTTTTTAGTGATCTTATATTGTTTATCGGTTTAATAAAATTGTGAAAAGAAGTAATAACATTTTTATGGCCGCTTCGTAGGTATAAAAACGTTTTTCACAAGAGTTACATTTCTTTTTCTTTTTGAAAAAAAAATACGATTCTTTCCCTCCATATCGATTAAATTAAATAATTTGAAAGTACAAAGTTAATTTCCTCTAAAAAGGAGGAAAAATAAATAATAACAATAAGAAGAAAAAGAAACAGTCTGTTTGGTAGGAAATGTTTGAATTTGCGATTCGCATTAAGAAGGGGGGGGAGGGTTGTAGAAGGTTTTTAGCTACGTTCAATTGTAAAGCTCTCTCCAGCCCAGTAGTGAATGCTGTTTGTGACAAATCGCTTTCCAATTTCGAATCTAATTAAAGAAAGTGGGAGTAGGCTAATAAAAATATCACATTTCGACATTTGTTCTTTTTATTATTGGGTCGGTGAAGTCGAAGAACAAAAAAAAAGGGGGAGTTAGAGAGTAAGAGAAGCTAATGATCTCAATTTTCTTGGCTGGAGGACTTTTAATTTTGAGAAATACACTTCTACATTTCCTCTTCCCCCTTACAATTCAATAATTCATTTTTCATGCAACTTTAATTTTCGTCGCCATAATTCATGCATCGGAATCGAAGAGGAGAAACCGAGAGGAGGGGAGACGGATGAATTTAGCACCGCCCAGAACCGATTTCAATTTGGAACACATGCAGAGCTGTTAGCAGTGTCATTCATTTTCCAATAGGCAAAGTTTGTCTTTTCTTTTTTCTTTTCCTCTTTATATTCTACGAATTTTCTCTGTATTTCTGTCTACCTGCTACTACACATCATATCTTTCTCTCTCTTTTGATAAAAAAAAAAATAATAAAATAAAAGCGATGAAAAGAGGTATAGAGGGGGATTTGAAAGTGATATTAATAAAATGGAATGAAAACTGCTATGAAGTTCCTTTCTCTGTGTGTTATAAAGAAACGCTTACGGTTCATGTCTACATAAATACTACCTTTTTATCTTCGAATCCAATCCTCTTCTCAAATCTCAACTGCTGAATCATGAACGAACGTATTTTATGGATTGGAAATTATTATTATTACTTTATTTTTATTTACACAAAACGGATAAAACGAAAAACAATTTTATCTAACGTAAATCTCATAAATAATCATAAAAATGATCAAATAATAATAATCGAATAAAACATTTTCTATTTTATTTCTTCAATTTTAAAAACGTACGTTTTTGAGTATTACATCATAAATCAACCGACTTTAAGGATGAAATTTAATAATCTTTGTTAAATTCAATCATGCAGTAATGTTTTTCTTTTAGTTTTACTTCATTCAATTTTTAAAAAATATTTTATATAAAATAAATATTGACATTATTTGGTGAAACATTACAATAATAATCGTTTAAATGGCTGAATAATTCGTATTATATTCTTGATAAATCAAAATATCTAGTTTAACTTTCTTTTGATTTGGAAGTGACCTTATTCGTATAATGAGAACATCAGTATCTTGTTATATCCATAGATTACCAGGTCAGGATGTGTTTTTAATTACGCTCGTCAACCAGAATAATGGTCTTCTAATACTGAGGAGACATTAGCTTATAATACAACAACTATAAATGCTTACCTTTATTCACTTATTCAAGATTACAATATGAAAATAAAAATATAATTTGGTAATTAAATTATTACATAATCTGACGTAGACACCACATGACTTCCTTGCACGCCTATTAAATTACAAATACACATTTTTTTTTTTTTTTACAATCAGAGGTTAATAATTATTTATAAATCAATATATTTAAATTTTAAAAAAAGGAAATGAAGTCGGATTCGAACCGATGTGCCTTCCTCTTGTACGATCAAAATAATTCATTAATTAAAATTTCATTTGGCTCTAACTTTAGAATCCGTTAGGTATTGCTTCAGAGGCTGAGATGAATGATTTGTAGCGTGTGTGAAAATGCCATACTTTACCGGGACTCGAACACGGGACCTCCAGATGAAAGGCCGAGACGCTACCACTCGCGCCACGGAAGCCGGCATAACCAATGGAACCAATGAAAATAAGTACCACTTATGATAAATCGTTGAAAAGCTCTCAATAGGGCTTATTACTGCAATTAAGAAAAAGTCGAAAATCCAAATCGATTGCAATCAAAAGGAAAGGTACACAACTTGTTAACAACAGTCCTAAATCCAAAATTTAAACATTCTATGGCTAATCGTTTTTAAGTTATGCGAGATATATACGTACGTACTTACAGACGTCACGCAGAAACTAGTCAAAATGGATTCAGGGATGGAAAAAATGGATATTTCTGTTGAAATATAAAAACCGAAATTTTTCGCGATCACAATACTTCCTTTACTTCGTACAAAGAAGTAAAAAAAAAAAAAACAATCTTCCGTAAAACTGAATAATCAGCCTTACTAAAAACATCGCGTGCCACTTTACACAATCCTCATTTTTCTGAGACTTACTTCACAAAAATGAAGAGTGAAGTAGTTTTCCGTTGTCTTCTTCATACGTGTTTTCATTGCTGACCGCGTGGATAGAATTCCCATTAATGATAACGATAGTATTTCTTTACCCGATAAAACGAAATTTCTCAATATTTTATTAGATGAAATTTTTCTGTGGTGTAATTAAATTGATTTCGTTTATAACAAAAATTAAACCGTACTGTTTTTCTTTGAAGCGCCTTAATAAAACACTAAGCTTATTATTTATTAAATATTTATTACGCTTAAATATATTTCCATATAAAGTATGTCATTTCTTGGGACTCCCTCAAAATGTCAAAACGATTTTTTAAAATACAAGAATGGTCTATCAGATCATTAATTGGCGCCCATTAGTATGAGTCGTGTAGGCAAATATTTAGAAAATTAAATATGTTAATTAATCATTGTGGTTATATTTTTTGAATGCGCAATCTTTTCTAGAAATAATCATTTATTCTTTTAAAAAAAACCCCAAAAAAATAACAAATATATCTACCAAAACACAAAACATTCTCTTATAACTCTAACTTATTTTCTTATAACTCAACACAATACTTCGACTTACAAGAAAGTAAGTTATTATGCTTCGGTTGTCATTTTTAATAGATTACCGAACGATTTGAAAAATCTTCCAAACCAATCTGTTTAAAATACAATTAAAACTTTTTTTTTACGAAAGAAATACCCTCTCGATGAATTCTTAAATAATTTTAATTTTAAAAAAAACTGATTTTTCTGCATCAAATTCAACATATACACAAATACGTATTCAAAAAAATATTTCAATAGCTTCTGAATTTTTAATTATTTTGTAGTAATTCTGTGTTTTATTGTATCTACCGTAACATTATTTTGAGTGTTTAAATTTAAATAATACATATGGACTTTAATCAGATATGATTTTTATCTCATATTTTTTTATGCGAGTGTAAACGTGGCATTATTATTAAGTTATTAAACTTCAAATTCATCGAAAAATATATAATGCAATTACTACACATAATAAAAAAAAAGGACGAAAAACCAGTATAACGCATGATCAGTACAAGAGGGAGAGGGACTGCGAGAGAGAGATTTTCAATAGAGATAGCAATTTTTAAGAAAATTATACTATAGTAACCAATACGTATTTCAAGCTAGATAACGGCTTTAATTATAATTTTTATTTTATCTGCGCAATTTATACATCTTATTTTGACTATTTCAGTCCATGTTTGTACGCGATAACTGCAAGATACACGTAAATCTTCGAAATGACAACAAGATATTAAATGAAAGGAACGAACATGAACATTACTTTTTCAAGAAATAATAAAACTAGTGAAGTTGGAACCGATAGAATAATTTCATCGCCTGGTATATCTATAATCAAAAAACTTTTCGATTTAGAATAATGATAATGATACGCAGTATACTGGTTGATAACAATACTTGGCAATATAACAATACTGGTTGTATTGTTTTCTTCAGGCTCCCGCAGCAGCAATTCTATACAACACTCAGTACGTGTGTAGTGTCGTTGTCAATACGGCGTGTCCTCTAGAAGTTTCGTCCAGCATAGAAGTGCGTTCAATAGTCCTCTTTTTGCGGGCAAAAAATTATAATTGTTGTGAAATTCATCGGTAAATTGTTGAGGTATACGGTGAGAATGTAATGTCACGCCCCATGATCACAAAGTGGTACCAAATATTCAGAAACGGAAGAATAAATGTAAGTGACAAACTGCGTGCTGGACGTCCTTCAACTGCAAACACGACGGGTAACGCGGAATGCGTGAATGAAATGATCTTGAGAAACTGGCGCATTAAAATTACAGAGATTTCAAGTGAACTTAATATCAGTTACGGTAGTGTGTTTGTGATTATTCACGATCAACTTGGTTGGTAATATGTATACACGATGGGTGCCACATCTGTTGACCGACAACCACAAACATCAACGTTTTGTGTCTGCTCTTTCTTTTCTTCAACGTTATTCCCGGACTGGTCCACAGTTTTTGAAAAAACTCATCACAGGGAATGAGAGCTGGGTACTTCATTACGCTCCTGAGGCTAAACGAGCATCACGTGAATGGAGAGACAAAAATTCACCGCAGCCAAAATAGTGAAAACATCCCCACATGTTCGAAAGGTTATGCTGACAGTCTTTTTCGATTCTGAGGGAGTTGTTTACAGTTAATTTATGTCCCGAGGTACAATAATCAATGCCGAATCTTCCTGTGAGACTTCAGAAAAATTGCGTAAAACCATTGAAGATCGAAGACCCGGAAGATTGACTGATGGGATCGTTTTTCTTCACGACAACGCTACTCATCATTCAGCTTATGTGATAAAGGAGTTACTGCACAAATTCAAGTGGGACGTGTGTGGTCTCATCCGCCTTACAGCCCTGATCTAGCACCCTGCGATTACCACCTGTTTAGTCTTCTCAAGCAAGACCTGGGAGGGTAGCGTTTCGCTAATGATGAACTGATGGAAGCGGTCCTTAAATGGTTGAAGGAAATTGGACGAAATTTTTATAAGACGAATTTGAAAACTTTCACAAGGTATGAAAAGTGTTTAAAAAAGCCTGGTGATTATGTCGAAAAATAGATAAAAATTCGTATTTTTTTCTTCAATAAAAAAAAATTGTCTTTAAATATGTGTTGTTTCATAGAGGGGGTGTAACTTACTTTCTGATCGTCCCTCGTAATATAGTTCTTACATAAGAACAGGTAATTAAATTATTAAACAGCAATGATTTTTTTTTAATCTAGTTAATTCAATAATTAGAATAATTCATTACATATATTATTGATTAATAAAAAATAAATAATTATTTTTAAAGCGAATATCATTAAAATTATCAGAATTCTTTTCCGCTATCAGTACACCACAACTATTAATTTAAAACGTTCAATCAGTATACTGGTGGGCGTTTATTTATTATTTACTGCTTTGTATCGGACAACAACAAATCAATTTCCGTTCAAAATGACAGCGGTTTAATGTTAAAATCTAAAACCCAAAACAAAAACATTAATTAATAAAATAGATCACTTTTTGGGCAAATATTTTAAAGTGGATTTCAATTTATTAGCGAACAGTGGCGATCGTAAGGAAGGCGGGTGGGTGGTGGCAAATCACCGATATTTGAAATCAAGAAGAGAAACAAGTTAATAACATAAGCAAAATAGATTTGAGTTATTTACGGTTGATATTTGGTCGCAATAAATTCAGAAGGTCGGGTTTGGTTGAACGGCTGTAAAGCTAAACATGCACATCTGATTGGCCCCCCTTCCCTTTTACTATATCTCTTTGAGTTGAGGGGGGCTAATTCCCGAGCACATGTCCCGATCGTAAACTGCGACTCATATTGGAATACACCTCTCTCTAAACTATAGTCTCTATTTGGTATACCTACATCCTTCGGTAGTTCCTTCTTTACAATAGAATATTTCTTTCAACTTTTTTTAATCTTAATGTCACAAAGAAACAGAAAATCCTTCAACTGGAATTAAATGTTAAAATCATATTATACCATTATTAAACTGGCTCTTTTAATCTACATCCTAATTAAAGTACACTATTATTTAATGAATGTTGAACTTAGTAAAAACATTACTGTAATGAGGGGATTAATTCTATCGTTAATAAATGGTTATTAATGTGTGAGTGTATGTGCGTGCGCAGGCGCATGTGTACGTGAAGAGAGGGGATAGATGGGGGAAAGGGGAAAAGATGTAATGCACTTTCCGAATGTTGTGGTTAATAAAAACTGTTTTGTAAATTAGTGTATAAATGAAAAAGAAAACGCGGTCTTGGGATCGGTTTAGATAAACAGTAGAGCAAATCATTTATCGACTTAATTATGCATTACGATTAGCCCAAATTTAATATAATGGTCCGGTACATACATTCCTGACATTACTTAACATATTAAGTAATAGGATTGGTTGGAAATTATACAGCGATTTATAGAAATGAGAGTTTGTAATTTTTCACGTAAAGCGCTATCTATGTATAGTATATATAGATCATTTTACGACTGTATTTATCTGGGGTTGGTTTTAGTTTCATATTACATTTAACTTTTAAGTTAATTTAATGCGAAAAGCCTTTTCATTAGCTGTGTCATTATCCAACATTGGAATTAATGTTATTTCAATATCTATTGACAGTTACGCGTGAACAATGTAGCCAGTTTCTTAATATCCAAGTTCTCTTGGATGAGGCTATGAAAAGCCTCAGGATGAAGCCAAGGATGAAAGGCTAATGAAAAGCCTTTTCATTAGCTGTGTCATTATCCAACATTGGAATTAATGTTATTTCAATATCTATTGACAGTTACGCGTGAACAATGTAGCCAGTTTCTTAATATCCAAGTTCTCTTCTTCTTTTTGCGATGCTGCAGCCCTTGGTAGGCTTTGGCCTCCTCAACGATCATTCCCCAAGCTGTCTCAGTCGCTAGTTATCTCCATTCCCTCAAATCAATCAAAATCCGATCTTTCATAACGCCATCCATCCACCTTTTCCTTCGTCAACCCTTGTTTTTTCTTCGATGCAGTCTTTCATTCCAGATTATATATGGCCGTCTTGGTCGCTTCCATTCTTTCAATGTGGCATCCAATTTTTCGTTATTTCTTATTCTCCATTGCTTCCTTTTTTAACTGGGTCAAAGATCGTCGTTTTTTGCAAACCTTCTTAGGTTTTCGTCCCCATATTTCACAACTAAAAATGACAACCGGGACGCACCAAACTCATATAAATCTTTAATTTTGTATGTTTCTTAATAAGTTTATTTTTAAATGTTATAATGTTGGCATAGGCTCGATTTCCGAATTGAATTATTCTCAAATGGAGTTGCTCATTACATTTTTGTAATTCTTAATATCAGATTACTATGAATATGTTCTTATTGCCACTACTTATAGGAACTGTTGGCGGGATTAGTTGTGACCGATTTTTTCCATTGATTTTTAACTTATTTTGTAGTAATTTGTATTTCTAAAGAAAAAAAAAATAATGTGAAAGCATTCAAAAATTTCCTAACAAAAGCAACATATTTTACTTAATTTATCACCAATGAATACAACAATGTTTAATTGCGATTACTATAAACGTATTCAAAATTTTAGAAAGAATACTCCTCAAGATCGTTTATTATCGATTTGCATCTTTTATTGTAAAGGATTGCATTTCTAAAAAAAATTAAATCACAGATTTATTAAAAAGGCATCTTGGTTTACCGTATTTTACCACAAATAACACAAAGATTTCTATTCCGATTGCTACGAAATACTCACAACCACTACTTTCATCGAAAGATCAATTTGTGACTCTTTTGTAATGGCTTACATTTCAAAAAATGTCAAAATACCTAACGTTTCGTAACAAAAACAATCTGTTTTTAAATATTTTATCAGAAATTAATAAAAAAAATTGTAATATCCGGTCGCTAAGAATTAATATACTCACTCCCACTACTTTAATATCAAGAAGGTCCTTTATCGATTGAAAACTACGTAGAAAGTGGTCATAATGTTCGTTTTCTATAAAGAAAAAATTTGATATGGACACCGCATGACTTCCTTGTTCGCCTATTAAATTAAATATACAATTTTTTTTTAAATGAGAAGTACATAAAATTTTATTTCATTAATGAAGATTTTTTTTTATTGTTATTATTTAATTATTTATTGTATTTTTTTACAATCAGAAGTTAATAATTATTAATAAATCAAAATATTTAAATTAAAAAAAAGAGGTGAAGTCGGATTTGAACCGATGTGCCTTCCCCTTGTATGATCCAAATATTTCATTAATTAAATTTTTATTTGGCTAAATTAATTCATTGGAACCAGTGAAAATAACCGCTTATGTTATATCGTTGAAAAGCTCTCAAGGGCTTTTTACTGCAGTTATGAAAAATTCCAAAATACAAATTTTTGGATTCGGGCTTTTTTGGACACTTTTGGTCCAGTCGATTGCAATCAAAAGGTGAGGTGCACAATTAGATGTTACCAAAATTTAACAAAAACCAAAATTTAAATCAAAATTTCAACATTCTACCGCTAATCGTTTTTGAGTCGTGAGATACACATATATACGTACGTACGTACAGACGTCACGCCGAAACTGATCAAAATGGATATTTCCGTTGGAATTTGAAACCTGAAATTTTTCGAGATCACAATATTCCTTTACTTCGTATAAGGAAGTAATAAAGATGAATCGTATGTCATTAATTTATTTAATTATATTCCATAAATTACACGTTTATGTGCTCCTTTATTTTCCGCAGAGTTTTACGAGTCGCCAAATGCGTTTAGACATTTTCGTCCATGTTGAAAAATCAAAGCTTTAAAAAGTGTCTGTTACAGAAGTTATCAATATTTCTTAGTCGCAAATGGGAGATCATTTCTTTAATTATGCCCCAAAGTTAGTAGTCAGTTTAATTTTTGACATCTAGGCATCACTGAATTTTGTAGCTACCGTCATTTAAAAAATCTGTTACCGTCTGACCGCAACGAGCTGCAGAAATAAAATAATTTTCAAGCACGGTAAGGTATGAAATTTTATTTAATACTTGCTTCAAAAAAGTTTTATCCTATCAGATGCTGCTCACATACGTTGGCGGGTCAGTGATTTCTCATAAAAATGGAGATTTTTCTTAACCGAGATATATTATTCACCTAAATGATAAACTTGGAGAAGAAAACCGGTTTCCGTAGTTCAACATCGGAAAATCGCTTAAGAGTTTTGTTACAAGTTTTCCTTAAAGTTATGTTCCGGTAAGTCGGAAAGCTCATTAATACGAACAGATTTAAAGGGTTTTAACTATTATTAAAATTTTCCTCTTACTTAAAATAAAAAATTCCCGTTATTCATAAAGCTATTTCATACGTCTACGCAACACAAAACGTCATCTATAATGAAATTTGATGTTGTTGACTCATAAAAGAAATGATGAAAATTAAGATAAAATATTCAGACTTCTACAAACACTGCAAGAAAAGCTACACAGTTCTGTAACTTCGTTTTTCTATTGTATTTTTACTTGTTTTTTCATTGTTCACAAGATTCATAACCTTACTGACGACTTAACATATGCGAAAGTCGTTTCAAAAAATGGTATAGCAAATCATAAAAATAAACTGCACTCCATGATAAACTTTGTACGAAAAGTGAGAAGTAACTTATTCACTGATTCGAGTATATTTTCTTTCTTTCTTTCTTGTTTAGCCTCTGGAACCACCTTAAGTTATTACTTCAAAGGATGAATGAGGATGATATATATGAATGTAATTGAAATATAGTCTTGTACAGTCTCAGATCGAAGATTCCTCAGATGTATGGTTAACTGAAACCCGACCACCAAAGAACATCGGTATTCACGATCTAGTATTCAAATCCATATACTGTAAATATAAATCCAAACGTAAAATACAGGTGACAAATTAGCTGAAAGTGATAAAATACAGCGGAAAATGCCGATTCGTGAGTATCAATTTCTTTCGTTATACCAATTTTCATCATTCAAAAAAAATATATATATTTGCACAAGAGGTAATCAATTTTGAACAGTTAATAATACCATTCAAAGACGCCGCCCGCCAGGGCAACTCGCCCGGAATCCCTAGCTGCGGAGGCGTGCCGTCTGCAGCTAGTTATTGTTGTAAAATAACAGCTAATTTTTATAAAATAAATTTAGCTGATTTTTTAAAATAAATTATTTATGTTAAATAAATAATTTACAATATATTTAAATAAATTTAAAAAATTAAATTTAATTAATTTAGTGTAGAATTATTTTATTTAGATCGATAAAAAAGTTAAGTCCCATTGTTGAAGTAATGCTATGCATATATGCCTGGATTGCTTTTTACTAAATCACTATTAAATCAAAATAATTGTAGAGAAAAAAAACTTGTAAATAGTGTATATAAATTCTTTTAAATATTTTTAAAAACTACTACGGTGATTAGAAATATATTATTTTTCCCGTATCAAACTTCTCTTCAATTATATTGTTAAAGGCTGATAGATAAAATAAAAATTTGAGTGATATAAAAAAATTGAAAGTTTTTCCACGTGCGTTATGAACCCCATAAACCTAAATTCTTAGATTTCATTATTTCAGATGACTGAAAAGAAAAACAACAATTTTTTGTATCTGCATAATCATGTATTGCTGCTGTATTAGATGTATCAGCAACCCGTTAAATTACTAACCTCTCTTTGAAGTATTGGGATTAAACATTTAATTTTATTATTTACAGCACCCTTTTACCAGATTGCTGCAAGAATCAGTCACTGTAATTGTACGTTTGTATAATCTAATACAAGCTGATAAGCTTGTATTTATGATAAGCTTGCTTTAGGCTATTGTATTTAATGAAGAGGCTCTTGGTGTGAAAAATTTACCTTTCTATTTACTAAATATTATTACTCGCTTCATTCAAATAATAATGCAGGGACTAAACTTACATTTACTCATTCATTGACAGAAGAAAGAGAATTATCCAATAAAATTATTATATGAAGTGTCTCATGAAGAAAAAAAAACTTTTAGAACGTGATCTAATAATGGTTAAAATGAAAAAGGTTCATATAAACAAAGATCTGGAAACGATTTGTTTTCGAGTTACGGCTAGCGAATGGTTTCGCCCGGATTTCAGCTCTTCTAATAAAAAGAATCCCTACTATAATTTTTGGGACCCAAATTAAGAAATAAATTTTGTTTTTTCTTATGTAATTTGAGCTGGGAAATAGGATAAAGTATATCCTCAAACTGTAACTCTAGTAGTTTTTAAGATATCCGACATAAAACACAAAATTCGGTCTCGAAAAACAATTTTTTTAAATAATTTTGTTAAACATGGCCAGTTGGTATAAGTATATAATTAAAGTTAATATACAAAAAACCGCTATTGAATTCGAAGCGTTCAAGCGCTTTCGGAATTAAATTCCATCTTCAGGAATAATCATATCCTTCCTATTTGTAATATTAATTAAAACTTCACATGTAAATTATAAAAAATCGTGATATATGTTTAAAACATAACAGTTGAAAATTATATTAACGTAAACGTCCTGTCAATTTGATTGTCTCAACTGTTGAACAGTTGAGACCACATTTGAGATGTTCACGAGACAACAGTTGAGACGTTCACACTAGCAAACACATGACCAGCTGTTATGTTTTAAACAAATATCACGATCTTCTGTAATTTAAATGTGAAGTTTTAATTAATATTACGAATAGGAAGAATATGAGAGTTCCTGAAGATGGAGTTTAATTTCGAAAACGCTTGAACGCTTCGAATTCAATTGTTAGTAAGCGGTTTTTTGTATTTTTAATTTTAATTTTGTAACTTTAATTTTTTTAAAGTTTGTACTACAATAGCTTTGATAAATGACTCATAAATGCGTAAAATTTAGTAACAAAACTTGTGGACAATTTAATTTTAAGACAATTCATGTAAATACTGCCAATAGAAATAAATAGAAACTTTTAAAAATCGGTTTTTTATTGAAGCAAAACAAACGAAAAATCGTATTATTCATTCTGTGCCTAATAAACATTCTTTTTATACATTATTCGGTGTATCAGCGTTTACGAACGAAAGGGTAATTTCCAACGTGTTCATTTTCTGTTGAACGTCAAGTAAATCATCGTGTTAATGATGAACATTGGGTGATTCTGCATATTCTGCGTAGCTCAGACACTAGTACAAGGCGAATCGTATTGGCTTGTCAAAAACAAAATGTGGCGCATCCTATGGAAAGAAAATGTTTATCCTTTTCGCCTGCAGAAGGTTCAAAATTTGCGGCCAACAGATTATCCCCAGCGGTAAAACTTTTGTCAGTAGCTTCTAGACAATTCTCATAAGGAAAATTCAATTTTATTAACTCTTGAAGCCACTTTTATGAGAAACGAAGTCTTCAATTCTAAAAATAGTCATTTATGGAACGAAGATAATCCATATGTGGAGACTAGTTTCCAACACAGATTTCAGATTAATATTTGGGTGGCATTATGGCAAAATTCTGCGACCATTTGTTTTCAATGAAAACCTTACGGGAAGTGCATACGTTTATTTTTTGAAAAATATTTTGCCGGATTTTTGAAGGATGGACCTTACAAACTAGATTGGAAATATTTTTCCAGAACGACGGTGCAACGCCACATTTTTCTTTAGTAGCTAGAAATCACTTGAATGGTAATTTCTTAAATTGGATTTGACCAAGTGGACCGACCTATCGATTGACCACCACGATCACCTGACTTAACGCCAGTAGATTACTTCATTTGGGCCATATGATAATTATAGTAGACCAACAAAAAGTTAATACTAAACAAGAGTTACTTGTTAAAATACGAAATGCTCTTGAATTTATACGAAACGATCCTGAAATGATATGAAAAGCCACCGGAAATATTTTACGTCGGGCAGAGTGCTATGTACATTGTGAAGAAGGGAATTTCAAACAATTACTGTAATTGAAGTTTGTTATTCTGTTACGTTTATTATTTCATTCCTTTTTTTCCTATAATAAGAATAAAGTTTATTAGGTACACAAACATTTATACTGGAGATACAGTTCTGAGACCTATTTTGTCCTATTTCCCAGCTCAAATTACATAAGAAACCATCATCTTTATTTCTTAATTTGGGTCCCAAAAATTACTGTAGGTCTTCTTTTTATTAGAAGAGCTGAAATCCAGACGAAATCTTTCGCTAGCCGTAACTCGAAAACAAAGCGTTTCCAGACCTATGTTTACATGAACGTTTTTCATTATTTTCACCAGTAGAACATTTCCTGAAAATTTCGCAGTTTCTTTGTGGGACACTCTGTATGAACGATTTAACGTTTAAATTTTATTAAATTTTCCGTAACCGTTAATTTCAATTCTATTTCAATCCTATTTTTTTATAGCAGAGTTACGAATGTCAAGAGATATTCATAAATATTAAATTTAATTTAGCCATTTGTTTAACAAATTAGCATCATACTATTTGAAAATATTGTCATTTATAGAATTACTACAAGGGTCTATGTTAATTGTTATGTATGATAATTAGTATATAACTTCAATTAACCTATAATTACTAATTACTAATATTAATTACTGTTATATGTGCTATTAATACGACTATGTTGTTATTACTATTAACGTGCTGTGTGTGATAATAATAATAATTATTACTATCGTAGTTATTGCATGTAATAATTAATTAAAGCAATTTACTTTATTAATCCATTATAGCGTATGAAATAATACTTATATCACATTAGAAATAAGTTTTAATGTGTTTTTTTTAAAGTTGAAGGTAAGCTTCTTTAGTTCAACTTCTTTACCTCTTTTACTAAAGAAGCTTAAGCTTCTTTAGTAAACGAGGTAAAGAGCTTCTCTAGTTTGCCGATAGAGGCAAACTGATCTGAAAAGATATACAAGAACCTTATACATTTCTTACGAGTATTAAAAATTTTTTTTTTAAACTTGAGTAATAGTAAAACAGATGTAAATACTATGAATAATAGTACTTAAATCTCATAAAAACGAATATAAAGCATGTACGATGATCTTTCGGAAAGTTCATAGCTTAACAAAGAAAACACACGATTTTACAGAATTTTTTTTATCTTCACCGTAGTCATCTTACAATTCGATTCATTTAGACCAACTTTTTAGTTGTCTCCGTTTAATGCGATTTGTTCAACTCTGTAAAATAGACGGTTGTCTCAACTTTGAACTCATAATTTGAAGTGAATCTTCGCCCATCAAGCCATTTCTTCAGCTTTGAGCCACATCTGATGAATACAACGCACGTGAAAGCCCTTCGACGTGTAGATCATGGAGCTTTTTATCAACAACCCTAGTTTTGCCCATTATCATGATAAAAGAGCACTTTTTTCGTCAGATGTGGATTTCAAACCTGCATAGCATCCTTCAATTGGTCCTACCGTTTTCTAATAAAATTTTTCGTGTTGTGTTGATCACAACACAACACGAAAATTCAAAAAAACTGTAGTTGTGACTTTACCTGCAGGTGAAATCGTTTTCGCTTTCTTTGACCCAATTTCACCTGTTCCCACACACCGTTTGGTTTCTGACATGTAACGGTGAATTCATATTTCATCTACTATTATAAAACGTTTAAATACCTTGAAAATAATTCAGTCGAATTTGTTTTTGGTTTAGTGTTAACAAACGCATTACCCATTACGCGGAAAGCTTTTCTGTAGCCAAAACATCGTCTAAAATGTAATGGACTCGGTCTACCGAGATGTTTGCAACGTCTTAACTTACTTTATTAAACTAATAATATTCGATTAGCCTTATTATTTATCCGCGTTTAGCGTAATCAGTTTTAAACGACTTCAAGAATAAAGGAGGAGGTTTTCTGTTTGACTACTATGTACTTTTTTATTTGTATAGAAAAAACAATAAAGAAAATATAAATACATAAAAACTCATGGAACAGAAATTACATTTTTTTTAAATCCTCCGAATTCAAAGATTCTTTATTCATGGTCCCTAGTAAACTTCTATCGGATAACTTGGAAGCAGATAAGTAGATAAAGTGAAACACTTTTAACAGACGGTATTGCAAGTATACAGAATGTCATCGAGGTGTAGCTAAACTTAAAGAATTGGCTTAGAACAAAAATAAAAAAGTTCATGTGGACAAATATCTCGCTTCATTTTCCCTCTGGTCAGCATTTTTTGTTTTTTTTTAATAAAAATGTATATCTTAAAAAAAATTAAAATATTTAACAATATATAAATAATTAATAATCCATTTAAAATAAAATTTGATGTAAATATACCAAAGACATCTTCTACAAAATAAGTTTGAAAAGTTTACCTTTAAAACTTCCAAAACGGCGCCTATTAAAATCTTTTAATCGTTAATAGCTATGTATACATTAGTTTTATCGGATTACTTTTCATTGGGTAAAATGTTAAGTCTTTTATTATGAACAAAAAGATACATTATGTATTCAAATGGGTTGATAAAGAGCTGAGATACGAGTGAAATTGTTCATATTGATCACATAAATAATACAAAAAAAAAAAATCTCGTATGGATTCCACATGACTTCCTTGTACGCCTATTAAATTACATACACACATTTTTAAATGTATAAAATATTATTTCACTCATTTTTTTTTTTAATTGTTATTATTGAATAACTACTTATTGTAATTTTTCTTTTACAATCGGAGGTTAATAATTAATTATTAATACTCGTAAATCAATATATATAAATTAATAAAAAGGAGATGAAGTCTGGTTCGAACCGATGTGCCTTCCCGTAAGATACATATATTTCAATAACTAAAATTTTATTTGGCCATAACTCTGGAACCAATGAAAATAAGTACCATTTATGATATATCGTTGAAAAGCTCTCAATAAGGTCTTATTATTGCCGTTAAAATTCAAAAATCCAATTTTTTGGGATTTTGGGCTTTTTTTTAACACAGCCGATTGCAATCAAAAGGAAAGGTGCACAACTAGATGTGTACAATAGTCCTAAATCCAAAATTTCAACATGCTACGGCTAATCATTTTTGAGTTATGCGAGATATATATGTACATACAAACGTCACGCCGAAACTATTCAAACTGGATTCAGGGATGGTAAATGGATATTTCCGTTGAAATCTGAAAACCGAAATTCTTGACCATAACAATACTTCCTTTACTTCGTACAAGGAAGTAAAAACAGAAAAAAAATTATTAGACATAAAAGTTACTTAATATAGAATTTTTTTATAATAATTAATGAATAAAAAATTAGAGAAATACCGTAATAATCCTATAATTCAATAAAAATAACCCAATAATGCATTGGAGAAAACACAACTTGCAGTTTTATACCAGTTATGTTAAACATATTATAAATATAAGCATTATTGCTTATAATTATAAATTATAAATATAATCTAACCAAACTTAACCTACGGTCGCTAACCTCTACTAATTAACAGTAATGTTTTGATTATTTAAATATTAAATAATTCCAATAATTACTGAATTTATAATTTAAATAACCAAAACATTACTGTTAATTAGTCAAGGTTAGCGAGCAAAGCTAGCGAAGTTAAGTATGGTTAGATTATATTTATATTTACTTGGTAAATACCTCTAAATCCCCAATGATTTGGAAGAATTCTGGCTTTTTGTACTTTCTTTTTGAAAATGAGGGCTCGTCTATTTCTACCGTGATTCCTGGACCACCTAACATTTTTGGGTTTTTTAATAAATGATCAGAGCACACATTTTCCAATCCACTGTTTTTCACTTGACATTAACCTACACTCGCTTCACTCGCTAACCTTGACTAATTTGTTAACATGTAAAATATGTTAATATGTTTAAAATGATCGGTATAAAAAGCACGTTAGTGTGTTTTCTCTAATATTTTATTCATATATTATTATAAAACATGCTATATTAAATAATTTATATGTGAAAAAATTCGAAAAAAGTGGGGGGCGGCGTAAAACGAAAAAGTACTTCGGTTTTATTACCGTTACCGACAAGCTGTATTAAAAAATGATAAAAAATACATTTTCCCTTACTGTATTGTGAATGAATCAACATTAAAACTACTTCCCTTCCCCACAAAATTACTTCCCCTAAAATTTCTATTAACTTCTTTCAATTACTATTTACGATTATCAGTCACTATCTTATATTTAGGTTATATATTAAGTAAATAGTACATTTTAGATAATGAAATTAATAAACAATTTTTTTTTAAAGTTTAACTTTGATAAATGAATTTATTATGTTTATTTTAGAACAAATGTTTTGAACTAACATAATCTCAACTTCAAATATTCATGAAATCACTGCACTTTATTTCTCCCAAAAAAATACCTTCACCGATGATTTTGAAGATTAATAAATCGCTTCATAATTACATTAAAAAATCAAGAGCAATCTTCTTTTATTAAAATAATTTGTTTTATTGTCTTGACGTTAGAATAAAAAATCCAGTTTTCATTCCGGTAACAATGCGATCCAAACAACTGTAAATTGTATTAAAAAATTGCAAATAATTGTAATTCTTCACTTTTATTTTCGTTCAGAAAATTTACGAAAATTTGTTACATTAATACATTTTATTTATCAGTCATCCACGTACCTAATTTATTCTAAACAATGTATTTTTTACGTGATATCTGGTATATTTTCTTCTTCTATATTCTGTAGGAATAATTTGCTTAGTAAAGATGATACTGGATTGCCCATGTTTAATCCATCCTGTGTTTTGTATATTTTATTATTAAATTTAAATTGGTTTTGTTGAAGAATTGGGTACTTAACGCCACCGCAGCTAAAATGGGCCGATGTAGAGTTTAACATAGATTCAAAACAGTCTCTTTATTAATTTAAATAAATGGTTATTTATATTAATGTATTTTATTTAGTTTCTTTTCTAAAATAGTTCCTAGTTTCTTTTAATGGTATAGATGAATATAAATTTTCTACGTCAAATGACACAATTCTGCAGTCTTCTGTTATTCTAACAGTTTCTAATTTTTCTGCTACGTTGATTGAATTTTTTACTAGATATATTCGTTTTTCAATATTCCCAAAAAAAAAAACATTTTTTTGATAAACGAACTCTTGGGAGGATTCCTGCTGAGGAGTGTCGAAATCCGAGAAGTAATCAAATTTTTATGGCAAATATTATTCTGCGGCTGAAATTCAAGGCAAATTACGTTTACGAACCAGATATTATGAATGATACTAAAGTAAGACGGTGATGCCGTTCATTTCAAGAAGTACGAACGAACATTCATGGGGAAGGACGTAGCGGTCGGTCATAAGAGATCTGGTGATAACAGATTATTTGACTGAAAAGGATTATGAAAGAATTCGAAAAACCGCCCCTTCATCATGTCACAATTTTTTGATGTTTCACGAAAAAAAATTTATGTTTTGACTGAAAAATTGGGCTTTAAAAAATTGTGCGCAAAACGGCTCCCGAAGACGTTAACCGACATACAAACAAGGAAAAGCGTCTTACTGCAGCGCATACATTTTTGCGGCGTTACGAAAATGAAGGTGATGAATTACGATTACTTGGAATTTTTTAATTACAATTTATACAATTGTTGATCGCATTGTAATCGGAATGAAAACTAGATTTTTTATTCTAATGGTCGAGGCGAAGCAGCGATCTATGCGATGGCGGCATTCATCGTCTTCTAGACCGAAGAAGTTCAAATAAGAATGTTCGGAGTACAAAATATTCTACACCGAACATTCATTCGGGAATAAAACGGTGTCTTGCTTGTCAAATTTAATGATCGCAGAACTACAGTTAATGTCGTTACGAATTGCGGAACATTAAAAAATCTTAGAAGTGATATAAAAGACAAACAAGGTGGAATGCTATTCCGAAGGATTTTTTTTTTTATTGACAATGTTCGGTCACAACCGGCAAATCAGAAAATGAGGCGATTGGAAAAATTTCGTTAAAAAATCTTCATCACAAAAGTATAGCGATGACAATGAATTGAAAAATGGCGTTACTGCTTGGTTTAATTCACCGGTGGCGGAAGTTAGTGAAACGTTATGAAGTATAATAAGTATATATAACATACAGTAACGTGTAAATATATATACATATAATATGCAAGTTTGAACATTCTCAGTTATTTAGTGCAGCACATAGAAAATATTGTATCAAGAATGAAGTGACAAAAAATTAAATCAAAACACATCCCCTCAAGTATATTTCATGATTTATTTAATATTTATATTGAACACTGTTCACGCATACAACCAAGCTTTTCAAAACAGAAATTTGTCTCCGAATTTATTTTCAAAATAAATGATCATTCTTTTTACTTCCTTGTACGAAGTAAAGGAATTACTGTGGTTTCGAAAAATTTCGGTTTTCAGATTTCAACAGAAATATCCATTTTGACCATCCCTGAATACATTTTGACTCGTTTCGGCTTGAGGTCTGTACGTAGTTGCGTATGTATCTCGCTTAACTCAAAAACGATTAGCCGTAGGATGTTGAAAGTTTGGATTTAGGACTTTTGTAACATCTAGTTGTGCACCTCCTTTATGATTGCAATAGACTGAACCAAAAGTCTCCAAAAAAGGTCAAAATCGAAAAATATTTGGATTTTGGATTTTTTCTTAACTGCAGTAATAAGCCCTCATTGAGATCTTTTCAACTATATATCATAAGTGGTACTTATTTTCATTAGTTCCAGAGTTATAGCTAAATTAAACTTTAATTAATGAAATATTTGGATCTTAGAAGGGGACGGCACATCGGTTCGAATCAATCTTCTTTTTTTAACTGTTCTTTTTTTTTATTTAAATATATTTATTGATTTATTAATAATTATTATTAATCTCCGATTGTAAAAAAATTTTACGATAAATAATAATTCAATAATAAAATAACAATAAAAAAATATCAGAAGTTATTAATAAAATAAAATTTTATGTACTCTTCATCTTTTAAAAAGATGTGTATGTAATTTAATAGGCGTACAAGAAAGTATGTGGTGTCCACATCAGATTTTTATTATTTTATGTGAGTTACGATTACGTGTAGTAGGAGGTAACAGGATTTTGATCTTGCAACTCTTTATATTTTTCTTCTCATTTTCCTTCTTTTTTCTTCTTTTCCTGTTAATTCTATTCTTATTTTTGTTCTACTCATTTTCTTCCTCCTTCTACTTCTACTTTTTTCTCCTTCTCTAACTTATTTATTATTATCTCTCCTATTTTCATTTAGATATTCATTTCGTATAATTTTTCCTTCCCTTTTATGACATTTATGAGCCTGGTTTCTGATATAACGGAATATTTTTTTTATTAATTGTAGTAGTTCATCGGTTTTTTACCACTTCAACTTTTTTTTTACTTCTTCGTACAAAGAAAAGTAAAAGTATTGTGATCGCGAAAAATTTCGGTTTTCAGATTTCAACGGAAATATCCATTTTGACCATCCCTGAATCCATTTTGACTAGTTTCTGCGTGTCGACTACACGTACGTACGTATGTAACTCGTATAACTCAAAAACGATTTGCTACAGGATGTTGAAATTTTGGATTTAGCACTGTTGCAAATCTGTAACATCTAGTTGTGCACCTCCCTTTTTGATTGCAATCGAAATTAAAATTAAAATTTTAATTAATGAAATATTTGTATTTTAAAGGGAAGGCACGTCGGTTCGAATAACACTTCACTTCCTTTTGTTTTTTTAACTTTTTTAAATTTATATTTTTTAAATATATTGATTTAATAATTATAAATCCGTGATTGTAAAAAGAGTTTTGCAATATATATTCAATATATTGCAAATATATATATTGCAATATTTTGCAATATATTCAATGATTAAAAAAAAATTATTAGTGAAATAGAATGTTATGTACTTCTAAAAATGTGTAAATTTAATTTAGTTTAATGTATATTTGGTGAAACATCTGATTATTTAATATTAATTGAAAATTATAATTTAGAATCGTATTATTTTTTGGATTTTCTTAGCAAATTCGTATAAAAATTGTATATTTATTTTTAAAAGAAAATTATTTTAATTATTTGACAGAAAAATAAAATATATTTTTGAATTGTATTCAATTTAAAGTGATTGTTGAAAATTTTTTTTCACTATGCGTAATATGCACAAGATTTCTGGTGTGTCGTATAAATAAAAGTTAATAATAATTAAACTATTCCGATTAGTAAACTCCTGTATACCTTCCTTCCTTTTCCTGTTTAGCCTCCGGTAACTACCGTTTAGATAATTCTTCAGAGGATGAATGAGGATGATATGTATGAGTGTAAATGAAGTGTAGTCTTGTACATTCTCAGTTCGACCATTCCTGAGATGTGTGGTTAATTGAAACCCAACCACCAAAGAACACCGGTATCCACGATCTAGTATTCAAATCCGTGTAAAAATAACTGGCTTTACTAGGACTTGAACGCTGGAACTCTCGAACTCCTGTATACCGGTTACAAATATTAATTTTGACCTTGCGGTTGTAGCCTAATCAGTTTTTATAATTGGATTATTTGGTAAACAATTTATTTAAAGAGTAATCAAGGGAATTTTACTCTAACCTAATATTTCAAGTAAGATTGTTGAATTAATTGTATAAATATTTGATGTTAATAAATACTACACTTTAGCAGTTGTGTAACTGTCCACTTTTATTAAAGAATTGGAGGATCGTATCTCACTTTCAAATGAAATAAATTTAAATGAAGTGCAGCAAAAATGTGTGTATGTAATTTAACAGACGTACAAGGAAGTCATGTGGTGTCTACATCAGATTTTTAAATTTATTTGCTCTACCAGAATTCGATTTTCAATCTAATAATTTTTTGCTATGTGATGACATTTAATTACATTTTACTTTTTTTTTATAAATATTTCGTTACATCTTTTTTAAATAGATCTATTTTTTTACAGTTAGCTAATAACATTGTATTATATTCAGGTGATGATATTTTTAATATTGTTGTTGTAGAGAGAATTTTCCATTCATTAATTTTGTATCTTTTTATGTATACTATTTAAATATTAAAATAAAAATGAAAAGATATTTAAACGAGGACATTTATGAAATAATTGATGAAACTTTCCCTGTTCGGTCGGTTACTGATTAATGAATCAGTTAGGTGACTATTTCATTGGTGCAGGACAACATATTCTGATGACAATGTGAAAATGTACCACCGTCCCGCTCAGAAAGTAATTAATCATAAACATGATGGCGTTTCACATGCATTCTGTGTTATTAAATAACAAATGATAAAACGTCGCGTTCTGATCTGTCCTATAATGTAACAGTATACTAAAACTGTTAGGCCGTGTTAGCTCTACTAAATACTTTTCTCTCCCTTTCTCTCTCTCTACATACAGTATAGCGTAACGTACAAGTTCCCGTCGAAACGACTTGTTTTGTTTTGTAGCTTATATTTCCGAACAGTACTTTTTTCCGTTTGTCTTTTAACGACGGTGACAGTCATTTCGTACATAGTCCTGTACGCATAATAATAATTCACTTGTTTTCATTAATGATCGTTTTATAAATAAATAATAACCGATTTTTTCCAGTCCTGTATTTTACATTCCTTGTCTTCGTGTAGACGTCTATTTAAAAAAAAAATAAATAAAATTAATGATTTATTCTAACATATTTTCGTTATTATTATTGAGTAATTGATTTGTATGTTATAATATTTACAAGCAGGATATATAAAATTCAAAATCGACTTTTATTTTCTATAAATTTGTGAGGTTTACAAAAGGGTAGTAATGAAATTTCATCATTCTAATTATTTTAACAATAATTATATTCTTTTAGCATTCCTGACTCCGTTCCAACGCATCATTCAATTTTTAACTAGTTTTATGTATTTTTTTTTTTTTTATTAGTAATTTGATTAGTTTCTTTCTCTTTTCTGGGTAAATCGTCTCTATTCTAAACTGTTTTTTATTAATATATATTCATTAAAACGGTTTGCAACAATAAGGAAAGAGGTATCGAGAGGTCGGAAAGGCACTGGATTGAATAAATTGTCGCTATCAGATCACTGATTCCCAAACTTTTCCGAGTCGCAGCGCCCTTTTTCAACAAAAACTTATCCTACGCTAAGTAAAAAAGTGTGACTACTCGTTAATAAGAGATAAAGATAAATAAAACTCTTCATATTTTTTTACCTTATTAAATTAATAATTATAAATGTCTTGGTTCAATTAATTATGAAGCTTTTACTATATTTTGCGACGCCCCTGTGAAGAGGCCGCGGCACACAGTTTGGAAATCACTGCTATCAGATAATAAACCCGCTCATCACAAATCTGAAGGTCAGCGCTCGAGGATCGTGTAATTCAGTCGCGGTTATGGCTTCATCATGCTCATATGAAGCACGTCTTTTTCGTACAGTGGATTTACTTATTACGTTTTGTTGTTTTATTAGAAGATGTTGAATTCTTGGGTAGGTTTTTATAGGACCACGATATTTTAACAAAATCTAAGATATGTCGAGATCGGGAAAATCAAAACAAATTAAATTAAGAAAGGGCTACGCCGGCCAAATCATGATTGCCAAAATAAGATTTCAGCAAAAAAATTACCAAATCTCAAATAAAAAGATTTTTGATTTTAGGGGCTTCTTTACTGTGTGCAAAGGATTTGTTTTTATAAAGTAGTCCCTAATAAAAAAAAAAAATAATGTATAAGAATTATTTTAAAATATTGAAAAAATAAAGTATTATTTTTATAGAAAAGAAAAAAATTGCTTCTCATTTCGGCTCCGGATTAAAATATAGTTACCAAAACTACTATAATTTTTAAAGCCCTTTAAACGGTGAAGAAAAATTAAAAAAATAATTAATATTGAAAATTAAACGAGTTATAGAGCCAAAAAAATTAAAATCAGAATATATATATTTTTTAGAGGCGGGAAATGAAACAGTTTTCTAAAAATATTCATATATAGGTAAGCTTAATAAATTTACTTAACTAAATTTTTTTCTAAATCTAACACAAAAAGGCTAAAATAATAATAAAAAAAATTTCAAAAACTTTTCTACGTTTTATGTCCAGGGGTCAGTAATTTAAAAAAAAAATGTAGATATTTCTTGATGACTCCTATATTATGAAATACAAACTTTCAAAACATTTTTGAAAAATATTTAAACCGAAGTGAGATAGAGTAAAAGAACAAAAAACATACATATCAATTTTAAGTGGTGGGGGGGGTTTTTTTTTAACACTTTTTTTTTATTAATTATATATGCATTGTAGGTAACAAATTTTCTTTGACAAACTTTTCTCTCTAAAATGCCTCTGAAGAAAATCGAAATTGTTTTTTCAAGATATCCTTCCACCCCTTAACGAATCTTGAAAAAATTTAATATGATCAATGCCCAATATCTAGAAATATTTGAGTAAATTTTGAAGAAAATAGTTTTGTTCAATTCTGAAATATTAGGCCAAAAGTAGTACCCACATACTTAACTTATATGAGTATATATATAGAATTATTATTATTATTTTTTTTTTTTTTACGGGCTTCGACTACTAAGGTCATTAGCCCAATCACGTTCTTAGAAATAAAATAGTATCACCATCAGGATCGTCATATGTAAGGGTGTAAAGGGCCCTTACATTTTATTTAAAAGCACAATCTACACAGAAACATTAATCACAACAACAAGACAAAACAACACTTATGGGGTGTAAAGGGCCCCGTAATTAAAATTTGAGATAAGGTTCTCAAAAGACCATGAAATTAAAAATACAAGATATCAATACCATTTCCTTCTTCTACGTGTCTCGTTTATAGTTTGTTTAAGCACCCTCGGGGCGACCAGAACCATCGTTGAGCAGTATATCAGTCGCGCCAGGGTGCCGTGGCAGTTGACTCCTCCTTATAAACAGGCTACAGGCATGCACCGCGTACACTCATAGCCTCGCGCCCTCAATCCACCCTTGAGGGTCCTCCATGCCATCATCGGAACACCCCGACTCACTGCTCTCGAATGCAGACGAGCCAGGGTGGCCTAGGCAAGAGGGCTACCTCCCGTCACTACACGTGCCACGCTTCGACACTTCCACATTTAAATGAAACTACCTCTTAGAGATTCTTTAACACAGCTTTAAATAGACTTTAAGAAGTCCACTGTAGTTCTAAGAAGTCCACTGGCGTGTAAAAATGCAACTATCTTTTTTCATTTCCATTATCCAGATCAGCAGTAATATCATTTCTAAGACGGAACCTCTTTCTGAGGTCCTCATATATGGTACACTCTTCTATTAGATGCTTGACTGTCAGTATTTTATTACAAACACCGCACATTGGTCTCTCTTCGCCGGTTAACAAATATGAATTTGTTAATCGCGTGTAACCGATTCTAAGTCTGGTCACGGCTACTTGTTCTCGGCGAGTCAACTTCACGTCGCTTTTCCATTTATATGGAGAAGTTTTAACTGAGTTTAATTTTGTATTTTAACTCCTCCATTAAGTATTCCACTTGTTTTTTACTACGTTAGTTAGACAGTTTTTAACATCTGCCACTCTTACAGGAAATGCATCCAAATCATCGCTGATTGTTGCTTTCTGGCAGCTTCGTCTGCGCTCTCATTACCTGTAATACCAGCATGCCCTGGAGTCCATACAAATATGCATCGCTGTCCCCGTCGATTTAAAACGTATAAAATGGACAGGATGTTTGAAATTAGGACATCCTTAATGTTTTTGTTCCGAATTGCAACAAGTACACTTAGAGAATCGGAACAAATTAGAACTCTCTCTTCGCAATAATGTTCTGTGAAGCGAAGAGCTTGCTGAATGGCAGTAAGTTCTGCCGTATAAACACTGGCCATATCTGGCAGTTTCCAACAATGGGCTTCTCTATTTACATATATGGACCATCCAACACCATGTTCGGTTTTAGAACCGTCAGTATAAATTCTAATATAGTTCTTCGTAACTACTGACGGTTGCCAAAAATTCCTGTTGGATGATCACTGCTGGCTTCTTTTTTATTTCTCCCTGAGAGAGATCAAACCTTGTATTTACCGCTGGCAAAAGCCATGGCGATATTTCTCTTGTGGAAATTGCTATTGTATCTGGAATAGCAATTTCGTATTTTCTTCTTAATTCGTGGTAACTAATTCCGGCTGGTCTGGAATGGGTAGCACGACGTTCATATACTGCAGCCATAGGATGATTCATGAAAGGTTTATTATTTATATGGGCAGGAAAAGCCCATACGTTTGCTGCATATCTTAACAAAAGGATCTCTCTTCTATAATGTAGTGGCATTATTCCGGCTTCGGACATTAGACCAGTCGCCGGACTTGTGCGGAAAGCGCCTGTCGCATATCTTATTCCGCTATTATGAATTACGTCTAACTTTCTTAAATGCGACTTCCTAGCGGATGAATACACAATACATCCGTAGTCGAGTTTCGATTGAACCAATGCCTTATACAGTCTCAATAATATTTCCTTATCTGAGCCCCAATTAATATTTGATAAACATTTGATAATGTTTAGGCCTTTTTTGCATCTAACACTCAAGTCCTGTATGTGTAATCCCCAAGTAAGGGATTTATCCAATACTAGTCCTAAAAATCTCACATTATCCTTATATTGTATTGGATTATTGCCGATTGTCAACGTAGGACTTTGATGAGGAATTCTCTTCCTACAGAAGTGTGCACAGCACGTTTTTTCTGGTGAAACTTGGAAACCATTATTCCTCGCAACTTCATTTAGAGCGTTGATCGCTCGTTGCAATTTGTATTTCACCATAGCAGTCTTGTTGCTGGCATACACAATTGCCAAATCATCAACATAGACGCTTTTGCTGATTTCTACTGGAATGGCTAATATCAATTTATTAATGGCGATCATAAACAAGGTACCGCTCAACGGTAAACCTTGTGGTATGCCATTTTCCAAGATTTTTACAGATGATGAATATTCATTGTTGACACGTACTTGGAAAGTACGGTCATTCATATAGTTGCTCAGTAAGATTGCTCTGCAAGAAATCGGAAGCGGCTCGCGCAGGTGCAACGCACCACAGCCTTGCGAGTCGCTTCCATCTACCGGACGGTTTCGGAGCCTGTAGTACTGGTGGACGCCGGCGTCATACCCAATGCAAGTTTGGCAAGGGAGCGCCAGGTGACCTACAGGAGGCGACGGGTAGGCGAAGACCGGGAGACCATTGCCAACAGGAACGCATTCGCAAGTTTCTCGCATGGCAAGAGACCTGGGACCACGAGACCAGAGGACGATGGGCCGCAAGGCTTATCCCTCTGGTCAGACCGTAGATGGAGCGGCGGCATGGAGAGGTAAAGTATACTACATGACCCAGTCTTTAACGAGTCACGGGTACTTCAGCGCTTACGTCTGCCTCT